>NW_022196714.1:0-143750 GCF_008641045.1 Pistacia vera | reverse complement strand
ATAAAATTGATTTGTCTATTTTCCCTTCTTGTCGATTATGTTGTATATCTAATTTTATTTGTATTGATATATTCATCTCTTCATGGTATTGCTTGATTAATTGTTTCATATAATTAAATATTGCTCATTCTGTTTTTTATTAGTTACTATTATTGATGAACAATATCAATTGTTTTTATTATAGTATTTTAACGTTTGATATTGTATCTAACAAAAGTTATTTAGAACATGTTATAATAAACTTTTTAATTCATTAAACATTTGACAATGAGACAATTGAAAAAGAATTTTATTTATTATATTTGTATTGTAAACATGGTTGCATCATCAGTTTTTACTATCAGGTATGTTTGGATGATATAGAGGAAAGATCTTGAACTTTCTTTTTAAGAATTTTCAATTCCTCTTCAGCAGCCAAACTCTCCCATTTATTTAGATCAGAGACAATGCCCATCCAAAAATCCATGATGTTACCCATTTCTTTGGTAACATCATTCAGAATTTGGTTTATAGAGGAAAGATCTTGAACTTTCTGTTTAAGAGTTTGGTTTATATCAAATTTAAAACCAAATAAATGTTAACAATTTAAATTTAAATCGTAATTAGTATTTTTATTCATTATAAAAAGTATGTTTGTTTCAAATTATTAAGTTTTCATTCGAATTTGAATCTAATGTTATTGTAATGAAAGATGAAAAGAAAATCAAACAACATTTTCATAAGATATTATATTTTTTCACTAATTATTATATTTGATTAGTGGTAATCATGCTTATTTTATTTTATATTTTTCTGTGGTAATTGGATTTCAAGAATTTATAATTGTTCATATGATAAATTATTCAATGAAAATATCTTTTTTTTTTTAATAGGAATAATATGCAATTATTATTATGCCATGTGTATTCATTAAGTTTAAAATAAAATATGTAGTTATTGTTATTTTGTTTTAAAGGAATTATTATTTAATGATAAAAACACTGGCATTATTATTTTGGTGTGCGATGCCATTTAGATTGATAAAATTTATATGTTGTTTAAACGTTGTCATTCACTATGTTTATTACTTTTAAAAAACATTTCATTGCTTAAGAGTATTTTTTCAGCATGATTCAAACTCTCTCACCCTAACGTATCTATTTGTGTTTCTATCACACCGGATTTATTGTTGTGATTTCAAGCAAATTGATAACATTGAACACTTTCATCAAAAATCCTATCAGTTTGTACAACTTTACAATGGTAAAATTTATTTCTTTATTTATTTGGATATGCATTTACACACAATCTATTTAACAGAAGGAACCCCAAGGACTCGCTCAAGAGTCAATCTTTTTCCAAGAGCAATTCGACCCAAAGCATGAACTGTAGTTGTTTCACCATTAGGAATCTGTACTGGCAGTATATCATGCCAATTTATTGCATCGGATAATGAGTCTATATTGTAGGTTATGTGATCAGTTGCCCTTGTATCAATAACCCATTCATCCTTCATCTTACCCGAAAAATTGGTGGCTGCCACATTCGCAGATGGGTTACCTGGTGATGCCACATGACTACCCAACAAGGCTAACAATTGTTGATTTTGGGCAAGAGTTAAACCCAGAATCGGTGAACCAATCCATCCATGGTTGCAGCCAAAGCAGCGTCTGAGGATGTGCTTGATGATGTGCCATCTATTTTGTTATTCCCTTGAGGCCTGATTTGTTTATTGCTACATTTTCCTGGTTTGCGCCAATCATATGGATAACCAATTACTTGGTAACAATATTCTTTGCTGTGGTTTAATTTTCCACAATGCACATATGGTGGAAATTGGCCACGATCTCCATTACCATTCTTCTTTGGCCATGACTCACTTCCTTTAGTCAGCAAAGCAGTGGCTTCGATGAGAGGTGCACAATTTGCAACAACAGCACATTGTTTCTCCTCTTGCACAGCAGTGGCATAGGCTCTTCCAAGTTTGGGCAAAGGATCGACGCTCAGTATTTGAGATCGCACAGTTGTGTAAGCTTCATCAAGGCCCATCAAAATATCAAAAACCTTCTCATCTTCTCGTATAGTCTGCATCTTCTTTGCCGCTCCACATGTACAACCACATTTACATACTGGTATCGGATAGGATCCTGTAACTCACCCCAAACAGTTCTAAATTTGCCATAATAAGATGAGATCGTGGACCTCTCTTGCTACAAGAAAGCGATGGTGCACTTCAATTCATAAACTCTTAGTGCTATCCCTTGGATAAATCTCTCTTCCAAATCTCCCATATATCTGTCATAGTCTCGACGTGGGCAGCACTACTTTGAAGTTCCCTAGAAAGTGCATTTAAAAGCCATGAAAGAACCACAACATTACATTGTATCCATGGTTGAAAATCCGGGGAAGCAACGTCCGGTTTCTTTAACGTTCCATCCACAAATCCTGCCTTGTTTTTGGAATGGAGTGCAGTCATAAAACTATGCCTCCAAGTGAAATAATGATCTCCACTTTCACTAAGAGGATTTGTCACAAAAATCAAGCCAGGATGATCAAAAGGATGCAAGTAATATGGAGAGATGTAGTTGACTACCTTGCTTTGATCAATACTGGCAGTCGCGCCCAAGTCCCCCGTATTCTTGCCATCTTCATCATTGCTATATTTGTTGGCCATAAAAAAAAATTTAGGATTTCACAACCCGCTCTGCTACCATGAAAAATCTGAATGTTTTGTTTTACTTGCTTTTGAAACTTTAGTACAACGTTCATATATACAACTTGTGTATTTGTCTAAATCCTACTGATTATAATCAAATCAAATCAAATCCTACTAACAATGGTAACAATCCCTATAATTGTGCAAGTTTACAAATGGCAATAAAATATCCTGCAATATAAGTAGCACCGAATCCATGATTGTGGTTATTGCTAGATGGATTTGAAGAAACTTCTTTGTTGTTAGAGAACTCCTCTTGTATGATATTTACATTTGTATAATTATGAATTTCTCTTATTTATTGTCTAATTATAATTTATCATGTTTTAAATTAATTAATAGTAGCGTTACTTGTTATCGTAATTTATTTTAGGTTATAAAAATGATTTTAAGATTAACCAAGTATATATTTTGATTTTTTTAGGTTAATATTATGCATATGTTATTTATTATTGTTCGGAATATGGGTTGTTAACAAAAAAGAATAAAAAACTTAAGATGATGTTGGGAAATTTGAATATTGTAAGTTAATGAGAAACATAAACTGTTGATATTGTACTTTGGAATTCAATATATTGTTATTTTATTTATTATATATTAATTATAAAAGAAATGTGTACATTCACATTATTCATTTCTTATCGTGATGATTTGTTAGTTCCATTTCGTTTGCAACAATCTGTAACTCCAATATGAACAGATTAGGGCTGCAAACGAACCGAACAGTTCGCGAACAACTCGATGTTCGTTCGATAACTGTTCGATATTGTTCGCGAATAGTTCGATATTCGTTCGATAATATGTTCGATCGAGTTCGAACCGGGGTTGCTCGTTCAATTATGTTCGTGAACATTATACGTTCGACTGATCCATCCGTTCGCGAATTCGTTATACGTTCGACTGATCCATCTGTTCGCGAATTCGTTTATGTTCGAAAAACATGGTATGCATTATTATAATTTATATTTTTTTTTCATTTTTATATTATGTTTGGTTTAGTTTGGATGAATTTTTTTTAATGGTAATCAATAATAAAATATTATGATACTTTTGTTTTTCTTATATATATATAATATGTTTGGGTTTTTTTTCTTTCCAAATGTCATCAATAATTAAATATATAAGTATATAGCATTTTAATTAAAAAGTAATAAATTATTATGATACATAGCATGACAAATTTAATAACATAATAGATTGTATAATCAAGTGATATATAATATAATAAATCCAATAACATAATACTTCAGATGTTTTCAAATGTAATCATAATTAAATATTATAAGATAGCATTTCAATTAATAAATATAAATATAGTATGTAAATTGATGAACATAATATATTGTATAATCAAGTGATGTATAGTATAACAAATTTAATAATATAATAGCTTAGTTATATATATAATAAATTGATAACATAACTATTGTATAATAAGTATATATAGCAGACAAATTTATATATAATAGCTTATTAATATAATATAACAATTTATGAACATAACATATTGTATCAAGTGATGTAGCATAACAATTTAATAATATAATAGCTTAATTAACCTAAATTAATCACACATTTGTATTGATCATATATTACAATAAACCGTCATACTACTATGAATTTATAGGTGTTGATACAAAATATATATTAGACAGTAAATATATAATAATAATATATAATAACCTATAATTTTGATAATTTAATATATATTTAACATATTTAACCTATGATTAATTGTGTATGATAATAATTTTATATATACACAATTACACATTATATTATATATATATATTTATATATTAATATATATATATATATATAATATATATATATATATATATATTATATTACAAATTAATCACCATATGTATTGATCTATATTACAATAAACTTTCATTTCACAATGAATTTATGGGTGTTGATTAGGCATGCAATCGAACCGAACACGAACGGAAAAGAAAAGAGCAAAGTAAGATCCATGTTTTTAAGTTATATAAGTGTTTAATTATTTCAATGGTTTGATGTTTATTCTAACTTAATTTTTTTTTCTTTGTGTATTTTAGACAGAGGAAATTGGAGATTGATCTTTCCATCAATTGAATCAAGTTATTGATATATGATTACTTTTTTAAGTGTAGCCATATTAAAATCAGTCTATTATTACTAATGATTTTCAATTTTTTTCTTTTGTAGGTTCACACTATATACTATATAGTGGCATATCACTCCTTGGAATCCTTTTGGTTGTGCTGTAATGTCTATGCAAAATGCAAATTCCTTTCGTTTGTGTCATGTTTGATATGGAACCAAATTTGTTTTGAACGATTTATTATTCTTTTAAATTTATTTTGAAGTTTTATTATTATGATGGTTAGTTATTTAATTTACTGAGTTTTTATTGATTTATTTAAAATATAATATAGATAGAGAGTTGGTTTATTTTCAAATGTTGAATTAAATAGGTATGAATTATAATTGTTTGTATATTTGTTTTTTAGAGCATGAATTGGAAAGTTGGTGTATATTTTTTATTCGAACAGGTATTTACAAGTTATCGAACGAGTTATTCGAATAGGTATTTACGAGTTAGTCAACGAACACAAACTGACATTTTGTTAATTGAACAAACATGAACTATCATGTGTTCGTTCGAGTTCGAACATGAATCAAACGAACGACCATGCTTATCGAACGAGTTTCGAACAAGGCTGTTCATTTGTGTTCGGTTCGATTGCAGGCCTACATCAGATTAGAAATATAAGATTGTTGAATGCATGATACCCACCAACCTGTCAATGAGATGTTTTGTTTTTTGTCTTTCGGTATTTATATCTCTACGTTGCTTTCAACATTTTCTATACTCTGTCTCAATTCGTATTGTCAGTTAAGTATTGCTGATTCAACTGTTGAAAAAATAAAATAAAATTGTTAATTTATGACAACTAAACAATTATATAGTTTATGTATATAAAAAATATAACCAAATGAGATAAATGTCTATTTTCCGCTTTCAAAGTTCTTCAGATCTGATGTTTTGTCTGACATTGCGAAATAGACAAGAGAAGCAGAAAACATTAATAAAAATAATGTATTTTGTGAATGCATTAGAATACAAATTTGCTTAACCTTATAAATAGATATATATCAAAGTCGTTTTAATAGCAATTGATTGAATAGAAAATGAAAAGACATATGTTAAAAAATAATCACAGGGATTGAAGAAGATAAAAAAAAAAAAAAAAAAAAAAAAAAAAAAAAAAAAAAAAACTGTTGGATAGTGTACAATGAAACAGTAATAAGTATTTATTTGGTAGTTTAATTATTATTATTAAAAGGTTTGGTAAAAATAGTTATGGCAGTAGATCAAAACAATTGTTCGAACAATGTACAAGGAAACAAATTAAATGGTTCGTTACACACGATTATCAAGTCAAATTAATAAATTGTTCGTAACTCTTCACATTCTCATAAATATATGTAATCATTTATATTAAAGAGCAACACATAACACATACAATGTAACAAAATAAAAACTTGTCAAATGATTCATATTCACAAACCCCTTAAATTGACATAAATGCATTGTGAATAACATTGACGTATAAGACCCCTTACATTCACAATTTTTTTCGTCATGAACGTTGAATATTAATAGATTAATATTTATTGTCAATGTGAAACAAACAACTATCAATAAGAATGAAGTTTACCACAATGAAAAGTTAACAATTGGTATTCGAACAATCAAGTTTAATAAATATTAATCATTATCAATGACGTGCAGTAAAATTTAAAACTAAAAAATAATGGCTTATAACATGGTATCATGTGTTGGAAAATTGTTTACATGTGATGTTAATAACGTACTTTATTATTATGGTTAGGAAATAGGATTATGCGATTTGAGATTTTTTGTTCAATAATATAATTTGGAATGCACATATCATCAGTAGGATTAATTCTTAATCACTGGTATATTAAAATTCAGTAAAATATTATGAAGGTCCTAATTTGAAGATTCTATTACAAATTGTATTTTACACATACTATTTGGTAATCTACACAATAATTTTGGCAGGTGATATTTTCTGGTGTTGTTATTCTATCCTAGTGCACAACACTTTCATCTTGTTTGTCACAAATCCCAAATATCTTTCTTTTGATAAGAATTGTTGTTGTTGGAGTCAGGGATTTGAAGGTTTCTCTGCAATTTCTCGTCTTGACAAAATAGTATGGTTGTTGGACCAACTTCAGTAAAATTTGTACACCTTTCAGTTCATAAATGGTTAGTAGAGCAATTGCGAAGTGATATAGTGCTTGCATTGTATTTGTTCTGCAAGCTGCATTCAGCATCGGTAAACCTGTGTGTACATCATGTTCGATGAAGACTAAGTGTGTTCCAAGCATTAATAAAGCATGTATATTTTCTGCGTTTGCAATTGTTTTTAGTATTGAAAATCCTTGCAGCGTGATTGCTAGTAGCTTGGATCTTTGCTTGTAGATATTTCTTTTACACAATACTTTTTTTTGTATTTGCTTGTTTGTTAAGATATTTGCATATGCAAAATGTTAGATAAATAAAGTGTAATTTATATCTTGTGATAGTATTTTGATATAGTAATCAATACCACTGGTGTTAGTAGTACTTACGTCAACCAAATTGTGCATAGAGTCTGGATGATTCTTCGAGTTGCTTTAAAAATGATTTGTTGTAGTATATCTGCCGGTAGTTGTAAAATATTACTGATTCGTGTTGTTGAATCTTCATCAGCCATTGTAAGATTTTTGAGTGTATGAAAACTTTAGATTTTGGATATTTGCATTGTAGTTTATATAATTTTTTGGTTGATAGTGAATAGTCATTATACGTTATTGTTTTAAATAAAATTATTAATTGCATCTGGCCTTTAGTATTTCTGAACGTTGATTTTGTTATTGAGCATTGAATTGTGTTTGAGTAATTATACATCATATGTCAAACGATTTATCATGTGAAAATGGTTCGCCAAAGACAATTCCTTTATCTGTCAACATAAACGTATCCTAGAAACATTATAATCAGTGTTAGCTGATTATTAATGTTTATTAATTATTGTTCGGCTAACAGTTTTGTAATAATTACTTGCCATGGTTCGCAATGGCAAATTCTACATTAGCAACATCTCTTGATATAGGTGTGTTACCAAAACAGTATGTAATAAGTATTGGTCATTGGAAGATTCGTTGTAAATATTCAAAACACATGATACAATTGTTCGGCAAAACGTTGGTATATGTTGTTCTGTAATTGAAATGGCAGGAATACTGTTTATTAAAATTGTTTGACATATACCATTGATAATGGCAAGTTTTAATTTTATATAATAAATTGTTCAATTTGTTCGACTTGTTTGTTGAATACATAATTGTAATGTCGATGTATAATATTTTATTAGAATTGTTTGATTATTTTGCAATTTGATAATCTACATAATAAAATAATGTTTATCATATACGTGTAATTATTCAAAGTTAAAGAATTTTTTTAGTATAAACGTTGTTGTTAAATTATTGTTTTGCATGTAGGTTATCATACACTAAAATTGTTAAACGTATACTTATAATATTTACAAATAATGAGTTATTTTTGTTAGTTCGTTGTTTTAAGTATTTTTGCAAATTTGGACTGTTGCTATTGTATTTTTGAATGGAATATATTTTTATTTTTATTAATTGTATTGTAAACATCAAAAGATTGTGTACATGGAATTTTTTTATTTTTGTTGCTGATGAATTCTAAGTTCTCTTTCCTTTGCAGCAATCCTGAACTCCGTTAGATCAGAAAAAACACTAATGGTTGACTGCATGATTTCTAACAGTCCATCGATTGTTTCTTTCAATTTCTGTCTTGCAGCATTTGGTTTCTCCATATTGGTTTCGACATTGTGAAGAATCTCTTTCAAGTCTACCTGTTTGTCGATTGAAGCGGGTTCATCTGTTAAGCATAACAATCAAATCTTGTTAATTTAAAAAAAATATAGAGATATAGAGTTTTTGTACAGAAATGAAAATATTAGAATGGTTTGGATGTTTGTTACCGTCTGCAGAGTTCTTTGGATTTAATGATCTGTTAACCATATTGAGATAAGCAGAGAAAATAAATCAAGTATTTTGTAAAGGCAAAACAAATACAAATTCACTTATCCTGATATAGATATTAACATGAGAATACATTTTAAATGAGAATAGAATATCAATAGTTGGGAACCCAACAAGTATCTATTCATAAATAAAGACATTAGTTATTAAAAACGATTTAAAGGACTCTTCGTATAATGTGGAGTGTAAAAGTCAGAATATTAATAGATTTCTGTTAAAAATTAAACACAGGCATCTATGAAGAAAAGGAATTTTTTTTGGATAACGTGCAATTAAAATATAATAAAGTATTTATTGTACATTAAAATTTTAAAACAATACAAATACATATTGATATTGTTATGTTTTTTAAATATATATAGATATATTTACTTTAAATTTAAATGGTTTGTATTTTTGTGTATGTTATGGAATTAAACACATCTAAAATATTTGAGAACAATACAATAGTTCGTCAAACCACAGTTATGGAAGTAGATGAAACCACATCTAAAATACCTAATGTATAAATTCGAAAACGTTTCAAAAACTGATTAATAACTGTTGTCAATGGGTTTGCAAGTACAATTATTAATTCAAATATGTTCGCCAACAGTTGAATATTGATGCGAATGAGTTATACTTTTTTTGAACAATAAAGTTTACAACACTTAAAATTTAACAGTTGGTATTTGAAAATGAATTCCAGTTTGACAATCATTTTTTACAAAAAAAAAAAAAAAAAATACTATTAGGTATTTTATAATGTTTTATGAGCAAATGTTATGTGTCTTTCCCTTCTTGTCATTCATCTCCTCATGGTATTGCTTGATTAATTGTTTGATATAATTAAACATTGCTCCTTCTGTTTTTTATTAGTTTAGTACTATCATTGATGAACAATATCAATTGCTTTTACTATAGTATTTTAACGTTTGATATTATATCTAACAAAAATGATTTAGAACATATTATAATAAACTTTTTAATCAGTTAAACATTTGACAATGAGACAATTGAAAAAGAATTTTATTTATTATATCTGTATTGTAAACATGATTACATCATCATTTTTTACTATCAGGTATGTTTGGATGATGTAGAGGAAAGATCTTGAACTTTCTGTTTAAGAATTTTCAATTACTCTTCAGTAGCCAAACTCTCCCGTTTATTTAGATCAGAGACCATGCCCATGCAAGAATCCATGATGTTACCCATTTCATTGGTAACATCTTTCAAATCAAGTCTTGCCGCATTTAAGTTGCTTCAAGTTTTTGGGTTCGTCCTTTTATTCACCGGTGAACCAACTGACAATAAAAGAAATTCATGGAATTTTATCAATTTGCAAAATATTACAAATAAAAAATTCTGTGTACTTTAATTCATAGAAACATTATCAATGCAAATGGATTCATTTCTTGTCTTTTTGTTTTTTTGTTGAAAAACTTGAAATATTTTCGTCTACTTTCTTTTTGCCTTTATCCGCCATTTTAAAAAATGTGAACAAAGCTTGAGCAGATAATTAAACTATAATAAAAATTTATATAATGATACAGATGCAGTTTTAGTAATCGTTCTATATAGATATAAGCATGAAAGTATCATTTTAATGTGTATGGAAACCGAACAGTTAGAACACGAACAGACGTATCATAATAAATAAACTGGTCGATTGAAGAATGTGCAAAAACTGTTTGGAAATTGTGAAAGACAACGGTCATTGATATTATATCAAATTTAAAACCAAATAAATGTTAACAATTTATATTTAAATTGTAATCAGTATTTTTATTTATTATAAAAACAATGTTTGTTTCAAATCACTAAGTTTTTATTCGAATTTGAATCTAATGTTATAGTAATGAAAGATGAAAAGAAAACTAGACAACATTTTCACAAGTTATTATATTTTTTCACTAATTATTATATTTGATTAGCGGTAATCACAAGATGCAGGTATTGTTATTCTGTTTTAAAGGAATTTTTATTTAATGATAAAAACACTGGCATTATTATTTTGATGTGCTACGTCGTTTAGATTGATAAAGTTTATATGTTGTTTAAACGTTGTCGTTCAATATGGTTATTACTTTTAAGAACATTTTATTGCTTAAGAGTATTTTTTCAACCTGATTCAAACTCTTTAACCCTAACGTATCTATTTCTGTTTCTATCACACCAGATTTGTTGCTATGATTTCAAGCAAACATTGAACAGTTTCGTCAAAAATTCTATCAGTTTGCACAACTTTACAACGATAAAAATTATTTCTTTGTTTATTTGGATATGCATTTACACACAATCTGTATAATAGAATATCCAAATCAAAATTAGTGAGGAATTTCCATATTTGAATGGTTTGTAATCGCTTTGAACTCATGATTGTCTGAAATTTTGTTTATAATTTGTCTTGTTGGTTTGCTGTAGTATTTGTTAATGCAATTTTTTAAGAAGGTACGAATAAATTTTCTTTCTGACAATTTTAGGCAGGTTCGAAATATTGTTTTTTAAGGTTGACTGATGATTCTATTGTTCTTTTTTTTATAAGTCATCAAGTGTGCTTTTTAAATTTTAGATATGGCTCCTGAAAAATTACTGAAGTTTATGGATATAGTCGAGGCCAAATTAGCATCTAATACAGGACCAAGCATTGCCACAACAATGAAGTTGATAAATCAATTACAGAGTTTTGTTTCGTCTGTATCAGTGCCTAATCCTATTTTATCACCTTCTGTTTCATGTCATGTTGAAGTTATTGAAGAGAAGGATGATGCAACAGAAGAGGTTCCATTATGTAGGTTTATAAAGCGACAAAAAACATCTCAACAAGAAAGTGAGAATATAAAGAATGAGAGGAAATATAGAACACTATCTACGGAAGAATTAGATAATAAGATATCTTTTTGAAAGTGTTGTGAAGACAAACGACGCCGTTCGTTTTAACTTAAGTGAATGAATTCTGACCATCAGATCAAGACAGATCCAATGGCTGATATTTGCTGATATTTGTTGATATAAAAGAGGGCAAAAACAGTGTATGGTTATCGGGTTTTTAGTCTGAAATAGTTAGGGTTCTTTTGTTATGGATGAGCAATTGATTTGGGGTTTTTTGTTGGAGCTTTCTCATTGTAATCTGGGCAGATTGTGAGAGAGTTGTGTTTCCTTCTTGAGGCTAGGTTAGTCCTCTGGTTTCTTGCAGATTAGGCAGAGTTCTTTGAGTGATTAGGCCTAGGTAGAGTGTTGCTTTGTTTCGACATATTGTGTGTGTATTCTTCTTGTAATTGTTGGATAATTCTAGTGCAGTGAGTCTCCATATTTCGGAGCTCAACGTGGATGTAATCTATCCGATATTGGATAGGTGAACCACGGTAAATCTTGCCTTGTTTGTGTGTGTGTTTGATTTGTTCTTGAAACTTGTTTATGTTTGGATTGGGTTGCGTATTGATCATTTTAGGCTCAGGTTATAACAATGGTATCAGAGCCAAAGTCCTAAGGTGTATCTAGGTTAAAGATCGACTAATTCGTGACAAATTGGAGATTTAGGGTTTGTTAGAATTGGGGTTTTTTTATTTAAAGTTTCTCTAGATCATTAGGACTTCGAATCTTGCTGAGTCTTAAGTTAATTCGTGAGATTAGGTCACAAACACAAGGGATCGATTAATTCGTGACAAAATTGAAAATTTAGGGTTTGTCAGGATTTGGGGGTTTTTCGATTCAGAGGTTTTACAGATCTTTAAGGCTTCGAATCTTTCTGAATTTGATTGAATTTGTGAGTCTGAGTCACAAACACGAGTCAGGAAGAGAAATCTTGATTGTTGTCTAGGGTTATTGTCACTAATTATAGAATCATGAGTGCTACTCGTATGGAGATCTCCCAATACGATGGGAAGATCGATTTCAACACATGGAAAAAGAAGATGAAGCCCTCCTTTCTCACAATAAGGTAAGGCTTGCTTTGGAAAAAAGACACCACCAAGTGGTCTAAGGAGAAATTGAAGAAAAAATCTGAAGTTGACGAGGATGCCTATAATCTAATCATAATGAACCTGTCCAACGCTATCTTGTGGAAGGTAGACGGCATGGAAACACCGCTCACACTCTGGGGTAAACTCGAATCCCTCTATTCCTTACAGTCTGCACCTAACTTAGCATTTCTTAAGGGTGCTTTATTCTCTTATAAGATGGATGTTACTAAGTCTGTAGAAGAAAACCTTGATGAGTTTCTTAAGATGATATTAGTATTGAAAGGTACAGATCAAGAGTTAGGAGACTCTAGTTTAGCGATGATACTTTTGAATTCATTGTCTGATGAGTATTTAGTGGTGAAAAATGCTTTACAATACACTGGGACAGTTCCCAGTGTTGACTTGATTATAGCTTGCCTGAAATCTAGAGAATTAGAGTTGAAAATCCAGAAAAAAAACGGAAATAATTTGTTTGTCAAAAGTAGGATAGATCCTGTACAACTAGGAAGGGATAGTAGTAAGAACTTCCAACAACACATGAACTCTAAGACTAAGAAGAAAGGGAAGAATAACAAGTCTAAGGGAGAAACTAGGAAGTGCTTTCACTATAATAAACCAGGCCATCTTAAGAAGAACTGCTATGATTGAATAAAGAAAAAAAAACAACACAATACAGAGAGTAATTTAGCTAGCATTAGCACTGATATTGAAATTTCAGAAGCTCTTACTATCTCAAACCAAGCTAGCAGTAAGGAATGGGTCCTAGATTCAGGATGCACCTTTCATATGAGCCCAAACATTCAATGGTTCCAAAACCTTAGGAAATGAGAGTTAGAAACTGTATTCATGGGTAACAATCACTCTTGTAAGGTTCAAGGTATAGGAAACATAACCATTAGGTTAAATAATGGTAAAATCATAATGTTAACCAGAGTAAGGTACATACCTGACCTTAAACAAAAAATGATTTCGTTAGGAACATTGGATGAAGCTGGATGTAGTTACAAGGCAGAAAAGGGGTCCATAGTAGTTTATAAAAACAATGAAATTTTGCTTGAAGGAGTCAAACAAAATGGACTGTATATCCTGTGTGGTCAACATTGTGCATTCACTGTTAATTCTGCTTTATTATCTACTAATCTGACTGCTGCAGAGAAATGGCATTTGAGACTTGGCCACATAGGCCAAAAAGGTATGACAGTGTTAAGCCAGCAAGGTTATTTTGGTAAGGAATCCATATCTGAATTAAGTTTCTATGAAGTTTGTGTATTGGGTAAACAACACAGAATGAGTTTCCAAAAGGGAACTCATCTTGCTGAAAAAGGGTTGGATTATGTGCATGCGGACCTTTGGGGTCCTGAAAGGGTTAAGACACATGGAGGGAATTGTTATTTCCTCTCTATTATGGATGATTATAGTAGGAAGGTATGGGTTTACCTCTTTAGGTCCAAGGATGAAGCCTTAACTAAGTTTAAAGGCTGGAAAAACTTGGTTGAAAACCAAGTCAATAGGAAGTTGAAAACCCTTAGGACAAACAACGGTTTAGAATTTTGCAACCTGGAGTTTGAATCTTAGTGTGTAGCAGAGGGAATTTTGAGGCATAGGACAGTTAGGGGGACCCCTCAGCAGAATGGGGTCGCTAAGAGAATGAATAGAACCCTACTAGAGAGGTTTAGGTGCCTTTTATTCACGGTTGGTCTACCAAAAACCTTTTAGGGGGAAGCACTAGGTACAATAGCCTATCTAATAAATAGAAGTCCTTCAAGCTCCATAGACTTTAAGTGCCCTGAAGAGAAGTGGTCTGGGAGGAGACCATCTCTTGAACACCTAAGAGTATTTGGATGTGCTGCATATGCACATACCCGAGATGGAAAGTTAGAGCCAAGATCTCTTAAGTACGTATTTCTAAGGTATCAAGAGGGAACCAAGGGTTATAGGCTGTGAGAAAGGGCTGCCCCAGGGGTTAGAGTAATTGTTAGTTGAGATGTGATTTTCAATGAAGCTGTTTTTCCTTGCAAATCTAGTACTGACAATGCAGGTAGTTCAAAAGAAGATTCTGAAAATTCTAGACAAACTGGGACAACTTAGTTTGAGGTGGAGCCTGTAACTAATCCTGACCATCACATCCAAACAGATGTGACTGGTCCACTTGAAGACCAGCTACAGTAAACCCAAGAGCAAGAGGATGAAGAAGACCCTCCTGAAAATGCTGAAGTGGATCAGCATGGTGATCTGGCCCAATATCAGTTAGCCAAAGACAGAGTCAGGAGGGAGATTAGACCTCCTACAAGGTACAACTATGCTGACCTGATTTATGCTACACTCATGGCTGGTTCAGAGGTACACATATCAGAAACTGACACTTATGCCGAGGCAATGAGGTCAAGGGACAACAAAGAATGGGTAGCTACTATGGAAGAGGAGATAGAGTCACTGCACTAGAACAACACCTGGACACTAGCCCCAAAGCCAAAAACTCAGAAGTTGGTGGAATGCAGATGGCTTTACAAACTGAAAGAAGGGATAGATGAATCTGATCCATGAAGATTTAAAGTAAGGTTAGTGGCTAAGGGCTACACTCAGAGGGCAGGTATTGATTTCATTGAAATTTTTTCACCAGTAGTCAAATTTAAAACTATTAGACTCATGCTAGCAATTGTTGTACAATATGACTTAGAGATAGAACAATTGGATGTTAAAACTGCTTTTCTGCATAGTGAGTTGGATGAAAAAATATTCATGAGTCAATCCATAGGTTTTAAGGATAAAAGAGTGCATGATTATGTATGCTTACGGAATAAATCTCTGTATGGACTTAAACAATCCCCTAGGCAATGGTATAAGAGGTTTGATGCATTCATAATAGGAAATGGATTCACTAGAAGCATGTATGACAATTGTTTCTATTTTGCCTGCATGAATAACATGCCAATTTATCTTCTGTTATATGCAGATGACATGTTACTAATTAGTAAGGCCATGTCTCAAATTAATGCATTAAAGGCCAAATTAAATATTGAATTTGACATGAAGGACTTAGGGAAGGCAAAGAAAATCCTAGGAATGATGATTGATAGAAATAGAAGGGCATAAACCCTTAAACTTCATCAATCCTCATACTTACAGAAACTAGTGTCTAAATTTGGCATGGCTGATTCCAAATTGGTAACAATGCCCCTTGCAAACCATTTCATACTTAGTAAGTCACAATCCCCAAAAAACAGAATATGATATGCTGAAAATGGAAAACGTCCCTTATTCGAATGCCATAGGTTCTGTAATGTATGCCATGATATCCACCAGACCAGATTTAGCATATGCAATATCATTGTTGAGCAGATTTATGTCAAATCCTGGAAATGAACATTGGAATGCTTTAAAATGGTTATTGAGATACATTAATGGCACTGTTCAGATTGGTTTAATTTTCTATAAAAGATATGCATCACTTGATCTGGGTGGGTATGTAGATGCAGATTTTGTAGGTGATAGGGACTCCAGGAAGTCCACTACTGCATATTACTTTACATTGGGAGGCAACTGTGTTAGCTAGAAAGCACAGTTGCAACCACTAGTTGCACTTTCCTCTACTGAAGCAAAGTACGTAGTAGTTTCAGATGCATTCAAGGAAGCAACATGGTTATAGGGAATTCTGAAAGAAGCAGATTTGTTGAATGGCACAACAACAGTTTACTCAGACAGTCAGAGTGTCATCCACCTGAGTAAGAACTCGGTGTACCATGAACGAACAAAACATGTGGATGTCAGGCATCACTTCGTCAGAGACCTGATTGCAAAGGGAAGAATTAATCTCCTAAAGGTACCTACTGAAGAGAATCCAGCAAACATGGGAACCAAAGTGGTGACCATAGCCAAGTTCAAGTAGATACTTTCTGGAGCTGAGAAGAAATATAGGAATAGCTTATTGCACTGAAGGAGGTCCAGCAATGAAAAAGAAGAAGGAAAAAATGGAAGGAAGAATGTTGGCTTCAAGGTGGAGATTGAAAGTGTTGTGAAGCCAAACGACGCCGTTCGTTTTAACTTAAGTGAATGAATTCTAACCATCAGATCAAGACAGATCCACTGGCTGATATTTGCTGATATTAGTTGATATAAAAGAGGGCAAAAACAGTTTATGGTTATTGGGTTTTTTAGTCTGAAATAGTTAGGGTTCTTCTGTTGTGGATGAGCAATTGATTTGGGGTTTTTTGCTGGAGCTTTCTCGTTGTAATCTGGGCAGATTGTGAGAGGGTTGTGATTCCTTCTTGAGGCTAGGTTAGTCCTCTGGTTTCTTGCAGATTAGGAAGAGTTCTTTGAGTGATTAGGCCTGGGTAGAGTGTTGCTCTGTTTCGACAAATTGTGTGTGTATTCTTCTTGTAATTGTTGGATAATTCTAGTGCAGTGAGTCTCTATATTTCAGGGCTTAACGTGGATGTAATCTATCCGATATTGGATAGGTGAACCACGGTAAATCTTGCCTTGTTTGTGTGTGTGTGTTTGATTTGTTCTTGAATCTTGTTTGTGTTTGGATTGGGTTGCGTATTGATCATTTTAGGCTCAGGTTATAACACTTTTGTTGGTAGTCAGGTATTGTATTTGTTTGGAACAATTTAATGGTCAGTTAAGTTAGTACTTTTTTTAAACGTGTTTCATTGAGATTTTATCTTCTTCCCTTGTATTTCTACAATAGGGTTTTGAACTTTGGCAAGAAGCTTGGGTGCGTTGGCTAGCAGCGGAGAATGTTATTTCAAAATTGCAAAAAAACATCGAAGTTCTTAATCCTGACAAATTAGAAGAAGTGAGAAAGGTTTTGAAAGAGAGGGTAGATAAATTTGAAGATGACTTGAAACATCTTCACAAAGCATTTAAATTTGCTGAACAATCTATTGAAAATAAGAAAAGGAAGTTGTGATAAAAAGATTGAACGAATTGTCTATTGAGAATAGAAAAATCCAATCTTTGGTTGTCAAAGTTGAGAAAGAGGAGAATGAAGCTGAAGATTTGGTGGCAAACATGTTTATGGCCGCCAGAAAAGCTTGTGTAGATGTTTTCAAGTCAAAATTTCCAAATGAAGACTCTGACTTTTTGGAAAAAGTTGTGTTAAAGAAAGGGCAGAATCCTTCTAATGAAGTTTGTACTAATGATAATGCTATTGAAAATGTATCTACATCATGCAATACTACTTGTACAAATAATGAAACAGTATAATGGTGTTGTGAAATATTTGACAAATATTTTGCATTGTTACAGAATCAGTATCATATCTAATTTTCTATCCTGTGGAACACTTCTTCGATAGCAATATTTCGCAACTTTTCTTCTAGTTCATCTTGTTGTTGGACTAATGAGATCTTGATACCTTTTCTCGAAGTTACTCTTGATAGAGCAACATATAATTGTCCATGGGTAAATACTTGGTGTTTTACGTACAATCCCACCATTTTGAGCGATTGACCCTGACTTTTGTTTATAGTCATGCAGAAGCTAACTGCAATTGGTAATTGCCTTCTCTTTAGTCTAAAAGGCCATTTCATATCTGCATCAGACATTGTTATTCTAGGAATCATAACATTATCACCAAAATTTGATCCTGTAATAATTGTTGCTTGTATGCACCACTTCCCTAGATGAGTCACGATCAATCTCGTCCCATTGCAAAGGCCATCTAATTGATTCAGATTTTGTAACAACATAATTGGAACTCTAATTTTTAATTGCAATTCATGTTTTGGCATACTAGAGCACATCAAAGAGTTAAAGAACTCTGTTGGATATAGAATGTCATTATCATTTGAAATCCCTGCTACTTTGCAAGTGCTGTCTAAACTGTAATAGGTCTTCGATTCTGATTGCAATTTTTAAATAATGTAGTCGTTCAATTCATGTGTTGTACCATTTTTGGCTGTCAATATTGCCCTCTCTTTGATATAATCAACATTGCCTATCTCAGCAGATAGATTTAGGAGAACAACATTCACAATTCTTTCTTCTGGATTTCTGGTTTGAGAAAGTTTCAAATCTTCGGGAATTTCTATAAAGCTTTCATCTTCTGATACTCTTGTTCCTTCACCAATATGCAGTAACCATCTATCAAAAGTAGTCAACTTATCCAATTCTGCATCCTTTTGGAAATTCTTTTTCAATCTCATATTTTCAGTTAGCTTCAACACAGTGACATGTTCCCAAAGGGGAGATGAAGATAAACATGCTTGCATCACATCATATTTTTTCCCCTTTGGTATAACTGGTAAAATCTGTCTGAAGTCTCCACCCAATGCAACAGTTATGCCGCCAAATATTCTATTAGCATTTGACGGATCTTTATCAGACAAAATGTCCCTCAAAGATCTGTCAAGTGCTTCAAAGCAATACCTATTTGCCATCGGTGTTTCATCCCAAATTATCAAAGATGTTGTCAAAATCAGTTTTGCCAATTGCGTTCTTTTCTTAATATCACATGTACTCTCTTTAGTTACATCCAAATGTGTCCTGAAACGTGAATGGATTGTTCTTCTCCTAGTAACAGTAAGGCAACAATACCTAACGTAGCAACAATGAGAACAATTTTACCTTCAGACCGTAATTTTGCTATTATTGTTGACCATAGGAATGTTTTGCCTGTTCCAGCATGCCCGTAAACAAAAAACAGCATTCCTCTTTCATTGTAAACTGAATCAATAATTGAATTGTAAATGTCTCTCTGTCCATTGTTTAGACCACTGTATAAATCATCGTGCAAGATTTTGTTGCTGTCAATATCGTAATTCAACTCCTCAACAATCAACTTATTCTGCGTATTTTCAAATTCAGCGTGATTCGGAATTTGCAATCCATAAAAATCAGCCATTTTTTTTCCTCCTTTTCTAATGAAGTCTTCAATCTCAGTCAATGCATGATTGTGTAACTACTCTGTACTGTATCTCATCGTTCTCATTCTTGTTTTTTTTCTTGAGATTATATGAGATGTGTTCAAATAATCGATCTGCATTTGCTCGCCACAATTCTGCTGGGTTTATGACTTCATTAAATAAAAGAATTGTTACAAATAGCTATCGTAACTATGTTCTAGTAGCCCATATTGATGCTTTAGCCAGGCAATCATTCTATTCTCTGTCATCATCCAACAAGCCTAATGCATAACATGCATCTTTGAATGTAGGATATATCCTTCCATTAACAGTTCTGATATTTTCAAATGATGTTGCTCCTCTAACCAAATTTAACAACATCCGCAGATAATATTTTTCACCGTTGCCTGGAAATGCAAAGTAAATTCTGCCAATGCATCTTCCACTTTCCCGTTGACTCCATCTTCGTTCTTTGTCATTCCAAACCCATTTTATTGGGAAGTCAGAATAAGTCAATGATCTCGCCTCTTCATATTATTGATTACATTTCATCCACTTTGTTAATTTTGTCTGAGTAACAACATTGCTCTCCAAATATTTGACTAAATTACAAACAACAGTTACTCTTCCTTCTTCATCACATTGACCAATAGCATTATGTATGTATTATATCTTTGGCCACTTTGGATTACATGTGAATGTCAAAAAAATATCAGGATATCCATGATATCTGCAAATTGCCATAGCATCTTGATAATTTTGAATACGATATTGTGGGCTGCCAATGTGAGAGGATGGTAGCAATGTACACTTGCCTATATTCTCTGCATTAACATCCCCTTTTGAAATAGAATCCATCAATTTGCTATACAAATCACTTCTTAATTTTTTTTTTCTTATCCAACAAAACCTTTCCTCTTCAATAGCCATATATGCATCTACAATGTATTATTGTAATAGTCTGCCAGATTTCATCAAAGTGTGTCCTTCATTCAATCTATATTGCAATCAAAAGGCATAAAATTGTCTCATAGTCAGTTTTTGCCTTGTAGAAGTTTCTTTGTCGCCTGATTCTCTATGCCTAATGCCAACCCTGTATCCATCCTCTCCATATAGAAACAAAATTGGATAACTTAATGCCATAAAACTGGGATGTAAGTCAGTAATTCTCTGTACACCATTCTTTGAATGATAAACAATAACATCCTTTCCAACATCCGACAGTCCAACATCACCAACAATTATTCTTGCAATTTCAGATGCAGTTGGCAGATTACACTATCTTCCATCTTTTTCTCTATGGAATTTTAATTGCAAGTGGAGTTCAAGAACATTATTTGATTCAATATAATCCGGGGCAAACCGAAAACTTTTAACCAACCCATTGTTCCTATCAAGCATCAATTTCAATTCTTCGATCAATTCCTTGTCAACACTATTATAAGTTGCTTGCCTTCCCATACAATTTAATCTGTGACTGATTTCACATTGTGTATCATAGATGTAAAGCTGTGCAAAAGTAGGTTTCTTTCCAGCAAGTGGAAGCAATGTCCCTATACGGTGATAATTTTGCCCACAAAGTCTGAAAACATATGGACCACTATTTCTATTGATATCAGTATCAATGTCCCCTCCCATTGATGTAAATGAGAATATCGAGTTGTATATTCTTATCTTGATTCTGAATATTTTTCCTTTAGAACCACTGTTCACATCCAATAATTCTTTCAATAGTTCAGGTGGTTCTTTCAATAGTTCAGGTGGTTCTTTCAACAGTGATAACTCAATTTTCCCATCCATACAGCATAACAAAAATACAGGAGAAGTTATCTTTCTGCTCTTAATTGTACGCTCTTCATACCACATGATTGCCCCACAATGCTTGCAATGGTAAGATGGTAAACCAAAGTTCAATGGTTCCAAATCCACTAACAATGGAAATAACACTAATTTTAAACAAATATCAAAGATAATGATATTGTTACACAAATGAACAAACTGTAATAATTTGTTATGTAAATATATGTCTAAAGTTTATAACTTACAATTACATATTTCTAGGGAGTGAGCTTTAATTTAGATTTTTTTCTTACATAATAATCAGCACTTGCAAAATTTTATATATAGTCAGTCAGATATCTCAAGAAAATGAAAAGAACATAATTATATAAAAACATAATTTTCCTTAACTCTCCTTCTTTTAATACAGACGTTCTGTATCTTCTGTTTTCTTTGTATATGCAATCATTATTTTCATAAGGGCCTAAGCAAATTTGCGAACCTACATTTGTTTCCAACACAGATTCTGTTTCATTATTTGATACATCTACATTTGTTTCCAACATAGATTCTGTTTCATTATTCGATACGTATACACTTGTTTCCAACACCAATTTTGTTTCATGATTCAATACGTTTACATTTGTTTCCAACATAGACTCTGTTTCATTATTCGATGCGTTTCCTAAAATTAAAAATACCAATAGTATAATTGTCATACTATTAAAGAAGGGATAGGAAAACAATAATTGATATATTAATTACCTCTTTTTCTCTTTGATTCAGACATTTTTTTCATTCGTACTATCACCAGTTTCAGTTCTAGTAGCTTTTGCAGCTCTTTGTTGTTTCAATACAATCATTCTCAATTTCCTATTTTCCTTGCACACTCTTCTTCTCAATTCAACAACAGTTATATTTCCAGAATCAAATTCCAATTTATAACTTTCTATCATTTCCAAATATAACTGTACGTTTGCTAAAACTCCATCAGTAGTCTCCATACTATGCTTTTCCACACCAACAAACAAAATTAGACTCGAACAATTTAATATTCACTCTTTCTATTTTTTTTTATAACACAATTATACACCCTTGCTGATAATAATTTAATATAGTGAAGAAAGCGAACATACATCATATTTTTTAGAATTGCCCAAAAATTTGGTTCGGCAACACCTTATGACACTTTTATATCTCTGTATTATGGTTCAACATACTTATAAAAATAAATCTATAAATGATTATTATATAGTTATATTTAAATTATCTTTTGGCAAATAATACAAATATAATAGTATACACCAGTTATATTTAAATCATAGGTCAGTATTACCTTAACACAATTCTAAAGATCTAATACATTGTTCGGCATCCAGCATATCAAAAAATAATAATACACCAAATAAATGGATGGACATTGAAAATGTTAATTAACAAATTTATTACAATCAAAACCAAAATTATAATTCGTTAAATAGTTTACTGCAACTCTATAGAAGAATTGTAGTCAAGTTTTTTTTAATACTATCATATATTGGTGAACATATTACAATCCTATAACCTAACCAACATAATTCTATAACTAGTATAGAAAATTGCATAATACAATGATATACAAAAAATTGAAGAAAAAAAAAAGCTTCAGTACCTGTAAAAAGAAGAATATTGCAATAATAAATTTGAAATTATCTTCATTGTTTGTATATACCTACATCAAATAAAAACAAAAGATATTTACAACAAATGGACACTAATGAAAAGCACATAACAATCATCTACAAATTGTTATATATATTGCAAATTTAAAAAGTAAAACATACAACATTTAAGTATTAAATTGTTAAAAGAATCAAGACCATTACATTACCTTTATGAGCAGATATATTGTAGCTACAAAGAACAATTTTTATCTTGTTCTACAGATATAATAAGACCAAACAATCAGGAAAAAAAAACAATTATCTATCAATCTAATATTGATTACATAAATATATTTATATGTATACGAAGTACATTAATTACAATAATTCAATGTATAAATCACTAAACAATTAATTTTTGTAATAGTACAACGTATCAATCACTTCATATTAACATAAATACATTGAATGTTTTCTATTAACAATAAAAACGAACTATTTTTGCAATAGTACAACGTATCAACCACTTCATATTCACATAAATACCTTGAATGTTTTCTATTAACTTCACATAACAAAAATAATTAACACATACAACGTATACGTTCACATTGAGAAGCATTAACTGAAAGCAAATCAAAGAGACCAGATACAATATACCAACCGATTGATATCCAATAATTTATAAAAAATATTACAATAACAGAAACAACATATAAATCGTTTGACATCCAAATAAATTAATTTAAAAAATATTGTGTTAACAATACTTCATTAATGACATAATTAAATTCATTACATAAATAAAACATCAAAGTATCAAATATGTAATTAATATACAGTCAATACAACAATTATCAGAGAATATAGTTTGAAAATTTAAGAATGTTTACAATACCTGGGCTTAATCATGTGCAATATGAAGGATTTTGTACGATCATTAATCTGGGTTTAAGAGAAGAACATTGTAATCATCAATGAGGATTTAAGAAAACAACTGTCGAAGTTGTAAAAAGTAAAACATATAGATCAATAAATTGAATTTCAATTTGTTTGTGAACACAAATAAAAGAAAAAAATCGCTATATATAAATCATTGACATATTCTTCTAATAATATATACCTTTATTAAGTATCATAATGTTTGGAAATTTGTAAAATCTACAATTCAATAAAATGCCGCCGTTTAGCTTCTTGCTATGTAATAAAAATAATTTTGGGGATTTAGGGTATTTGTTCTTGTTCTACGTATTGCGGATTCATTCAACGTCTTTAAAACCAATTCGTAGGTAAGTGAAGTTATTTCCTATTCCACTGGTTCTTAATATAATTTTTCTTCTTGACAATGTCTCTTTTAGAAATTAGCAGCACCTTTTCTGATGAAGTTCTAAACTTCCGAAAAGAATACAATATCTCTAATGATTATGATTTATTGCCTTGTGATTCACCTGAGTTTTATATATTCACTATTCCTCCTTCTGGGTTTTTTCACCTTTTTTGAAATAGTTTTGCAATATGGCTTAGTCCTCCATTCTCTCCATTTGTAGAAGTAATGATGGCTTATAACATAGCACCAAGCCAGCTCCATCCAAATGGTTGGAAAATTGTTATGGCTTTTGAAGTTATTTGCTTGATGAATACAATTGAACCAATGTTTTCTATTTTTAACTATTTTTATGCAATTAAAAAGAGACCCAATAGTCCATTTTACTTTATCAAGAGTAGGAAGGGTAAAGTGTTGTTAACAGGTTTGAGCAATAAGTTGCGAGGGTGGAATGATAGATACTTTTTAATGGGTTGTAAGAAAGGCTGGGTGGATTACCTACTGAGTGGTCAGAATTCAAAAAGAGGGACAATGAAAGCGAAAGTAGTAAGGGAAATGAAATGGCAATCAAAAGATTGGCACTTCTTATTCAACAACAACAGACTTTTGACATCTACAATATGCTGAGCAAATACTTGGATTTTAATTCAAAAAGCAGTATTATATTTTAATATAATTGCATCTTATTTTTGTTAGAAATTTATTGTTTTTGATTTTGTTAATGAAAATTATATTTGTGAAAACAGGTCCAATTGCAACAGTTGCAGTAACAATTTCTCCAACCAAATTGATTGTTTCTGCACATCCTGCACCATCTACATCTGAAAAAATATATTCACCAATTAAACCGAATGATGAAGATATAGAAGAGAGTCAATTGTTAAAGTGAAGGAAGCGTGAGAACAACAAGAAGGAAGTAAATATAGTTCCTAATTGTGGAAAGAATTTGAAGAATATACATGCAACAGATCTAGATAGACTTACACCAAATGCGGTAACTTTGATGATATAAAATATATCATTTGTTTCACTTTATTTTTTTGATGATCATATAATTTTTTAATTGTTTTTTTCTTGTTTTATTAACAGAATTTGTATAGTTTGCTTGAAATGAAGCGACGTTGGCGAGGGTCTGACAATATCATTGTTAAACTGCAGAAAAGGAAAAAAAAATCTAGACATTCTAAAGGAAAAACTTACATCTGAAAACAACTATCTACAGAACAAATATGCAGCAGTCATAATTGAATTAAAGGATCATGAGGAGATAGTTAAAGTTGCTAGACAAAATTGTGAAAAAATTCATGAAGAAGTTTGTCTTCTTAAAAGACAGGAAAAAGAATTAATTGACTCCAATACTAAAATAGAATCTGCTATTGCTCAAGCCGAAGTAGACAGGAATGAAGCTTGTGGTTTACTAACTCGGATGTTCTTCGAAACTTGAGCAGCTTGTGTTAACGAATTTAAGTTGCGGTTTCCAAATGAAAACCCTGCTTTCTTGTAGCAATTACAATTGCAAGCAGAACAGACAAATCAGGTTGTTTCTGACACTACTCCAGATGTTGTTGATACTTGATGTATTATATTCAAATACTGACCATTTGTAAATATTTTCTCTGTTTTTGGAATAATGTTTATAAACATATGTAAACATTTAATGTGTTTTTGCAACAATGTTTATAATATGTTTTAAAATATATATTACTTCTAACTAAAAGTACTGTTAAAATAATTTTTTTAAAACCCTGTTTCGTTTCAATATAAAAATAATTATATAGAAATGTTAAAAAATTATTATTGAATGTGGTAATGAATAACATTCATGCAAACTAATGTTTACACATTTTATCACAGATTTTGCTTTTTCTTTTCATTCCCATGAAAATTTTGCTTAGTAGATGTACTTTGTTCAATCCTATCTTTTTTCAGTTCAGTTCGTTCTTCTTTTCGAACTGCTACATCTGTCTTCTTGAAAGTTGATTGTTTGTTGTCCTGTCATGGTCACGATGTTCAACATCAGGTTTAGTAACATCTGCCACTAATACCTGTAATTCATCTTCTCCTTCAGTTTTTTGGTCTGTGCCATCTTCTCCGCCCGTTGCCTGTTGTTTAATACAATCCATTCACATTACTTGAATAATCTGGACAAATTAACAAATTCATATCAAAGTCTATACTAACCTTGTCCATGTAGTTTGTATTCATTCTCCAGTTTATGATTGACTGAAAATACTTTCACTACAGTATAAGATTGATATCCTTCCTTGAGGTTTGAATCTCCCAACCTGATCTTGAAAACAAATGTTTGGCCACACAGTTCATCCAAATGTTTCGGGATTGTTCCTGGGTCATTCTCTTGTTTGTTCAGCAATTGAGAGCAGGATAGTCCAATCAATTTATGGGCTATTAAATCAAACAATAAAAAAGTTGTTTCTGCACTTTCATCTGTCATTTTCATTTCTATCTTGTACCTATTGTAACATTAACAACAATTCCATAAACAATTTAATTGTAATCTAAAATTCACTAAGGGAAAAAAAATATACATACCTCATCTGTGAGAATTTTGATTCTTTTCTGCATTTCTGACAATACAAATTCTCTGGGATCTTTTTCTTGCAAAAATTGCAAGACAAATAGCACCAACCAAATCTAGAATCAACATCACTTAGCGTAGCCTTTATTGTGAAATCAGTGACCTATTCAAATGAATTTTTTATATAAAAAATAAATGTGTAATGACCTATTCAAATGAATTTCTTATATAAAAAATAAAGTTGTAATAATCAATTTAATTACATAGTAAATATTGTACCTGATCATCATTGTTATACCACATCAGATTGGTAATATGCTTCAATGTTACTCTATTTTGAAACATCTCCTTTTCTACTAATACTTCATTGAAAATTCTCTTTTGCAATTGAACTACTGGCATGTTTTGGTTTTCATAATAATAACAATACATAAGATATCAATGTTATACAACATTTAATATTACAATATACAATTTCTTGATATCTTACATGTCTTGAAGGGAACGCACCTCCTCAATATCGAGATTTACAAAAACTCTTGATGCCAAAGTTGTATTCAGAAATAATCGCTCTGCATGTTACGCACAAAAAAAAAAAAAAAAAAAAGAAGTTAATTATTCACAATATAATAATTTTCTATAACATGTTTAAATTAACTTGAAACTTCTTCACATTTGTTGATGTAACAATCATAACAATAGCCTTGCCATTTTCCATTTGCACAACATCATTGATTTCATCACAAATTTTTCCCCACAAAGATATAGCAGTTGGTTCTATGAAATGAATAACGATGTTAGTTATATCAATTGATAATATGATGTAACAATATTGAAGCAANGGTGGGTTGGGTTTGCAGAGAGAGTTGAGGTGTGAAGAGAAGAAGTAGAGTCAGAAGAGAGAGAATTTTTGTTTTCGAAAACATGCCGTTCCGGTTGGTGCTGCAGTTTCTGTTGAGTTTTGTTTTCTGCAACACTGGAATGTGTAAGTGGCAATAGATTCATAGAAGGGCATTTTTGGAATTTTTTCAAAATGCATTTCGTTGAATGTTATTTTATATATTTTATGTTTTTATTTTCTGATTTTTAAAAATATTAAAAATGATTGAAAAATAAATTTTCATTCACCGTACAAATCTGAAATCAGTGTTTAAAAGTGTGAAAATGAAAACGCGCTCATTATATTTTTCTATTTTTTGAATTAAAAATGAAAAATTTGTAACTGAACGCTTGGTACACAAATTACAAGACAAACTGAAAATTTTAAAAACAAATTCACAAAAATTTAATATTATTTTCTTAGTTATTTAGTTTCCTTCATAGGATTATATTTCTTTATTTAGGGTTAATAAGTGTTGATTTTATTCGATAGTGTCTAATTTATTAGAATGAAAATTTTGATATACATTTTAATTTTAGATCTAAAAATATTTAAATATTCTAAGTAACTCATTTTCAAATATTAAAGTCTAAAGATATTACAAAACATATAACACCCTCTTGATATAGAAATCTACACCAACCAGCGAGATCCGATCGGCTTTGTTGGGATTGGAACTGATGTGTATGTGATTACAGGTAATCAACGATAAATGAATGACAATGCTGGAAAGTAAATAACAAAGAGAGCTTTTAAAGTGGTTCAGTGAAGTTAACTACTTACGTCCACTGTGTTTTGTGCATATGTTGTGAGAGCTTACAATGTAGTTGTAATCCAGAATTCGTATACCCCCACCCCCCTTTTATCGTTTTAGGGGGTTTATATACATGATTTACATAAAGGAAATAGCAAAATTAAGGGGATTACAAATGATTTGAATCACAATTTCGATATCCTTGCGATTGAGCGCTATGATCGCGCAACGATAACTGTTGATCCAATCATTCCCGCGATATCCGGGATTTGAAGTAATTTGGGGATTGATTGATTAATTCCTAAGATTGTCTGTGACTAGCTTGTGCTGGGTCGAGCTACGGCCCAACGAGCTTATGCTAGGTCGATCAATCATAGTTGCCGAGATCATTATGGGCCAAGCTATATCTTGGCGTTGGCCCAAGTTTGGCGGAAAAACTACACACAACATCTGCCCCCTAGTGTTCGATGCTCGTTTCAGGCTTGGAAGACTATCGCTCAATCTGACGCCAAGCTTGGCTTCAACAGTGAGTCTCTGAGTGCATGCTCGATCGGGCTTCCACGACCAACCTTACGTCGAGTTGACGTTCTTCACACTTGGACATTATTACCTGTGCCACCTGTCAAAACTCAGAATATAAAAAGTCAGGGTATAAATGTAATTTTTGCGTGGTCGTGTCGCATTATATGCGGCAGCCTTTGTCAGTTATGTTTCACCGCGCGTGAGCGATAACAATTGTTCATGCAAGAAGTCGAGGCGTCGTGCGACGACGGTTATCATTTTCGATGGTTCGTCGCACCTCGTGGATGGTCGACACATGGCCACGTCCAAGGGTTGAGATCGCTCAACGAATGAAGGGCTAGGATCAGTTGTGTGTCAATGGTTGAGATTGAACTCCGCCCTTTCGTTTTCCATGCAAAAATCACTATAAAAGGTGGCGAATATTCAAAACAGCCACTCTGAAAGTTCCTCCACCCTCTTGCTTTTCTTTGTCGTTGCTCTTACATCGTCGCGGTGGTCTTTCTTACGAGTTCTCAGCGCTCTTCTTTATTCCGATAAGACTTTTTTCTCTTCCTTACTCATTTTTCTGACTTTTGTGCTAAAGGGTGGTTGTTGTAGTGGCCACATTGGATGTTTTAAGATTTTAGTAGGGTTTTTGGGGTGTATTTCTGACGATCTCGGGTTTTAAAGGGGTTTAATCGAGGTGGCCGCGGGTGTCCTAGGTAGGTCGCGTTACTTTGTTGTGTTGCGCGAGCTATTTTGGGTGCTTGAGATGGAAGCAAATGTGGAATGGTCGCCGAGTTGGTCAAGCTCTCTAACACATGTCGCTTCTTTTTTCAGGTACCCAGAGTCGAGTTACAACCATGTCCTTGTCTAGTAGTCGAACAATAGATCGAATGTTCGATTCACCGGTTGGCTCGGTAGCACTAGGGAATGTGTCCCCTAGGACATCCAAAGAGTTTGTCGCCAGAAGCTCAAACCCCGACAATGCGGGCTTGTCCAACTATGCTTCAATCTAATTGGCTCATTCCCCGCTGTCTCCAACTCACAGGCTACGAAAAGAGCCATAATCCTCGATGACCCTCAAGGATCTTGAATGAATCAGGGCGACCTATGCGCCGTAGCTCAACCTGATGGCCCTAGGAGAACACTCTCGAAAGAACCCTCCAGCCGGATAGGTGGTAATTTTTTAGACCCTCCTCGGGTGCAGGGTATTCATTCCCCCGCACCCTTTCATCGATAAAGTGTTGAGGCAATTCGACATCGCTCCTCTCCAATTAACGGCCAATTCTTACTTGATCATTACCGGGGTATACATCGCGTACATGATCGCTGAGCTAAGCGAGCCATCCGTCAAAGAGTTTTTCCACTTGTACAGGCTCAAAAAGGGTCAAGGACAGATGTATTACCTTTCCAAGGCGAGGAAAATACGTTTCAACAGGCTGGTCGATGTCCCAAAAAAGGTCCCACATTAGGACTCCCAATTCTTCTTCTACGAAACCGGGACAAGTGGTGTCTTCGGTCCGGAAGCGAGTAAGGCTTTGGTCGCTCGCGTATGCGAAGACAAGTTTCGAGCTTTTCTTCATTTTCTAACCAAATTACTTTCTATTGCAGTTAACGTCGAGCAGAACTATCTCCCAGCGACGAGCTTACAAAGGCTGAAGTGTTTTAGCGATCTTCCCGACAATTCATGCAACGTCCACAAGCTTCTTACGCTTCCTCACCTAAAGGCATATGACTTTTATAGGGACGAGGCCAAATTTTTAGCACTTTTGGAAAAAAGGTATATCGTTGCTTGCTCGCGTTTGATTTCCTGCGCAAATTGATCACTAACTCGTTTCCCTTTTTCCTTGCAGAAATGTGGGCCGAAAAACCCAAAAGCCTTAAGAAGAAAACGGCGGCCTCGAAGGCTGCCCAGAAAGGGCTAGCTACTCCGGTGATAAAACAGCCCGCAGATGTTGTTGGCACAAAGCGCTCCAGAGGCGAGCTTGTGGAGGCGCAAAGAAATTTGCGATCGCCTCTAAGGCGGTTGGTGAGAATAGCACCACTAGGCCCCTTGAGGGGCCAGCGAAGTAGACATCCAAGCCAACTATAGGCTCGAAAAAAGGTAAAGCACCCGAGCAGCACGATGGCTAGGGGAAGACGAAGGTGATTGAGCCTTTTAGGGGCTCGAGCAAAGAGGTCGCCACACATGCTAGCGGCCTTCAGAAAAGCGCGGCCAAGAAGAAGCCCACCCCTACGGGTGCGACAACTGCTCCAGGGGGGAGTAGACCTATAGGGGAAGAGCGAAGCGACCGAGGCTGAAATCGATGCTCTGATCGACCAACTCCCTGACCATATCAGTGTTTGGGCCGCAGTGGTCAGGATTGCATCACCCCGCAAACATTTGCGGCCATCAGGGACTTGGCTCCCTCCCAGATATTAGCCTTAACCTGCAGCTACGCGGCTAAGGTACTGGTAGCTTGCTTCCTTTTTTTTTTTTTTTTTTTTTTTTTTAATGCTATTTTTGTTTCTTGCTCGCTTCTCACCTTTTCGTTTTCAGGTTTCCATGGCGAGCCGACTCTTGTACGAAGAATGTGGCCAAACCTTGGAGGGAACTCACAAGGGATGGATGCCGATGGAAATGGTAAAAGAGGATGCCTTGGCCATGGCCAAGGCTAAGGTTGCAGAGAAGAAGAGGGAGGCTAGGCAAGCCGAGCTTGAGCACTTTAAGGAGGAAGTTACAGCCTTTGGGGTCAAGGAAAGAGAGTTCCTTGACAAACTTAAGGCGAGCGAGGTTACTCGGAGTAAGGATGAAGCTAAGGCAGCAGAGGCCGACCAGAGTTTGGCTAAACAGCGAGGAGCCAACAACAAGCTAAACTTTGAGCTTTCCTCAGCCTAGAAAGCAGCAGCAAGCTGGGAGGCCAAATTCAAGCAGGCTTTGCTCGACCTTACCCAGGAAATGGTAGGTCAGCAAATTGCCAAAGCTAAGGCTAAGCATCTCAGGCTTAGGATTGAGGAGCTGAACGAAGCCATCACTACCCGATCCTAGGAGACGTCGATCTTCCTCGTGCAAAAATTATGGGAGGCTCATCCGTGGATTGACTTTTCTTTCCTTCCGTAAGCTTATCAGAAAGAGGTCGAAAGGATGAAGGTCAAGGCTCAAGGGATGACCTACGTGTACTCTGATGACTCCGGGAATGTCGACGAGGGCTAGAAAGAGGTCAATAAGGCTGGGCCCAAGTTAGAGGTTGAAAACCCAGCTCCTCTGACCCCAGTCCTCCTGAGCGAGATTCCCAAACACGAGGTTGAAGACAAACGCCTTGCTCTCACATCAACCTGAAGAATCTTAGTCTTTTTTTTTTTTTTTTTTTTTTTATATTGCCTGAATGTAATTAAACTTTTAGTTAATGAGAGAACATTTTTCAACATTTCTCTTTCGAGCAATGATTGTTTCATTTCTGCAGAGTCATTTAATTCATCCTAATCGGACTTTATAACCCGAATTTTGCTCCAAGTCATGCGTAGTTCGCTTTTTTAGGAGCTTTTTGGATTTTTCGTGAAAAAATATTTATGCGACGTTTAGCATCGATTTCAAACTCGTCGTCCCTTTCGGGCTTTCGTCACCGCTTAAGGCCGATTTTTTTTGACATTATTTTTCTTGGAATTTACGAAGTTTTACTTCATCGACCTGGGATTTTCAATCCTGATTTATGTGAGGAAATCTGATGCGACGTTAAACTTCAATTTTGGACTTTACTTTCCCTTTCGAGGTTTTTGGTTGCCGGCTTAGAGCCGATTTCCTTCAACGTGTTTTTTCCTTGATCTTAAAACTCAAGTTTAACTTCGTCAATTTATGATGTTTTACCCTCAAAGAGTTGGATTTTGGCATGGCTTTTTCGAGGTAAGATGCCTTTCCTGGACTCTTGACTTCGAGTTTTCCTTTGAAATTCCATTGCTTAGGTTGCGATTTGTTGATCAGTAGTTAATTGTCGACGAACTAAAAAATGTAAATTATGAACAAAGCAAGTACTAAATAATACCTCTCTTGCCGTAAATAGCCTTACAACAAATGTAGTTCATAGAAATAAATAGAACCCGAGCTGCTTATTGGTAATACCTTTGTAAGTGCTCGACGTTCCAAGCTCGCATTATTGCTTCGCTATTGAGACGTTCCAGGTGGAAAGATCCTGGTGTGAGCTTTTCGAAGATCTTGAAGGGACCTTCCCACCTAGGTCCCAATGCCCCCAAGTTCAGGTTTTGGGTACCCTGCATGACCTTCCTGATAACCAGATCGCCCACTTTAAAGTCTCTATTTTTGACTTTGGTAATGAAATACCGCTTGGCCTACTGTTGATAAGAGGTAAGTCTTAACTGAGATTTGGCCTGATGTTCTTCGATCAAGTCTAACCTTAGGCGGAGTAGATCTTCGTTGGCTTCTTCTTCAAAGATTTCTTTTTGGAATGAACTGATTCCTACTTTGACCGAGATCATTGCTTCACATACATAAGACAAAGAAAACGGGGTCTCACCCATTGAGCTTCTAGCAATCTTTCTATAAGACCATAGTGCTTCCGGCAGCTCGTCGACCCACCTCCCTTTAAGGTCGTTGAGCTTTTTCTTTATGGTGTGCTTGATTACTTTGCTCACAACCTCTGCTTGTCCGTTGGCTTGAGGTCGGTAGACGGTTGTGAAACTCTTTTTGATGTTAAGCTACTAGTAGAATGTCTTGAAATCTTCCCTGTCAAACTGCTTCCCATTATTGGTTATTATCGTGTGGGGAATTCCAAACCAACAAATGATGCTCTTATAGACAAAATCTTTCTGCCTATTCAACATTATCGTCGCCAATGGCTCGGCTTCCGCCCACTTGGTAAAGTAATCTATGGCAACAACCACGAACTTAATGTTCCCTTTTCCCTAAGGCAAGGGGCTAATAAAGTCGATGCCCCAGATTGCGAATGGCCAAGGGCTTGTCAGAGTGGTCAATTTTTGTGAGAGAGCTCATAGAATATCTGCAAATCTCTAGCATCTGTCACATCTGCAGACGTAGTCTACCACATCATCATAAATCGTTGGCCAATAGTATCACTAGCGGAGCACCTTGTAAGTTAGAGATCTGCCTCTTGCGTGGTTTTCGCAAATGCCTTCTTGTATCTCTCTTAGAACATAATTTACATCTTTGTGGTCAATACATCTTAGTAATGGTACATTGAAGCCTCGCTTGTACAGTCTATTATTGACGAGCGTGTACCGAGCTACTTTTGTGCGGAGTGTTCTAGGTTCGGTTCTATCATCTGGCAGTTTGTCGTCCTTCAAGTTAGTGATGACTACATTCATCTAGCTATAACTTTGACTTATGGCCAACACTGGATCTTGTGAAAAGGAGATGCTTGGTTTCGGAAGGAATTTAACCAGGATTGAATTGGCCTTCTTATTGTTCATTACAGAGGATAGGCAAGCTAGTGCATCTGCCTGCGAGTTTCTCTCCCTTGGGATCTAGTGGATGGTAAAGGATCTAAATTGTCTAAGCTCGGTCTCCACTTGTTGGAGGTAGGATGCCATCATGTCTTCATTTGCCTGGTATTCCCCGGTAACTTGATGGACCATGAGCTGAGTCACTATAGATCTTGATGGACTCTACCCCTATTTCCTTGGTGAGATGAAGACCTACGAGCAATGTCTCATATTCAGCTTCGTTATTGGAGGCGTTAAACCCGAATCTTACTGCGACTCTAATTGGATCTCCCTCCGGACTCTCGAGCAAGAGGCCCGCTTCTGCTCCCTACTTATTCGAGGAGCCATCTATATACAGAGTCCATAGCCATAAGTCGTTACCCTTTCGTTTATGTTGCTTGGTCTCTCTCGAGGTATCTACCTTTGACGGGCTTGACTCGGCGTCTGGTTGATAAGAGAACTCAGATATAAAATCTTTCACGGCTTGGCCTTTGATCAATGTCCTTAAGATGTACTTGATGTCATGCTAACTCATCTCCATTGTCCACTAGATCAGTCTACTCGATGCCTCGGGCTTCTACATTATTTTCTTCAAAGGGAAGTTTGTCAGGACATGGATGAAGTGTGCCTACAAATGGGGTTGTAGCTTCTTGGTGGCAACAACAATGGCGTAGGCGAGCTTTGCCATCTCTAAGTACCTTGTCTCCGTGTCGAGCAGTCTCTTGCTCACATAGTATATGGGCCATTGTATTCCTCCCTCTTCGCGTACCAATGCCGCCCTGACAGTGAATTTGGATACCAATAAATACAGTAATAATGGCTCGCCCTGGATGGGCTTTGACAATAAGGGGGCTGTCTGAGGTGTTTCTTCAGCTCTTGGAAGGCTCTTTCACACTCCTATGTCCACTTGAAACCTTTCTTCCCCTTCAAGGTCTTAAAAAATGGTAAACACCTATTCGTGGCTCGGGAAACGAACATGCTAAGTGCGACCACACGTCCAGTCAAACTCTATATCTATTTAATGCTAGTCAGGCTTTTCATGTCGAGCAAGGCTTGAATCTTCTTCGAGTTAGCTTCTATACTCCGTTGGCTTACGAGGAAGCCTAGGAATTTTCTAGAGCTCACTCCGAAAGCACATTTCAATGGATTGAGCTTCATTTGATACTTTCTGAGGGTGTCGAACATTTCCCCCAAGTGCTCAATATGACTTTCGATGACTTTTGATTTGACGAGCATATCATCGATGTATACTTCCATGGAATGACCGATTTAATTGGTGAACATCTTGTTCACCAAGCACTAGTAAGTCGCACCAGTGTTCTTGAGGCTAAATGACATAACCTTGTAAAAATAAATTCCACGGTCAGTAATAAAAGAAGTATGCTTTTCGTCGGGTTGGTACATCAGGATCTGGTTATATCCCAAGTACGCGTCCATAAAGCTAAGTAGTGCATTTTTCGCCATTGCATCTATAAGCTGGTTGATCCGTGGTAGCAGAAAGTTGTCTTTCGGACAGGTTTTGTTTAGGTCTGTGAAGTCAACACAAGTCCGTCACTTGTCATTCGGCTTCTTGACTAGGACTGGGTTGGCGAGCCAGTTCGGGTACCTGACTTCCCTGATGAAGTTGATTTCTAGGAGTTTGTCAACTTCATCTTTGAGTGCTTGAAGCGCTCTGCATCCATGGCCCTTCTTTTCTATCTTATGGGCCGAGCTTGTGGGTCGAGGTTTAACTTGTGGCATATCACCTCGAGGCTGATCCCAACCATATCAGTGTGCACCCATGCGAATACGTTGAGGTTCTTCTTCAAGAACTCGAACCAGATTATCGGCCATCACTCTGCTCAAGCTATTGTCGATCTTCAGTATGCGAGTTGGATCCTCCTTGCTAACATTTACTCCTTTGAGCTCCTCAGTTGGTCCCGCAACGGACTCCTCTTTGTGGTTGCGAGGATCTATGGTGTCTTCTAGCAGTCTGGGGTTTGGTTTAGATTCCGCGATGATCATGGTCTTTGGGTGCGACCATTTCTGTGTGGCATTTATAGCCCAATTATAACATTCTTGTGATTCTTTGGTGCAACTCCTACTTAGTAGCGCACCAACGTGACTGCGCTTAAATCATCCAAGATTGGCCTTCCAAGGATGACATTATACGTGGTTGGACAGTTCACCACCAGAAATTCGGCCATCACAATTCTGACCTTCGGTTTGGTCCCTAGAGTTACGAGAAGGTTGATAATACCTTTGGGAACCAGGTTGTCCTCAGCGAACGGTATGCTCGCAGGTTACTTTCTATGAATCCCATTCCTTAGAAGGTTCCTAAGAAAATAATGTTTGTCGCGCTCTCGTTGTCGACCATAACCCTTAATACTATTGCATTGTCAATCCTGGCTGCGATTACAATCGCGTCATGATTATGACGAGGAGATGTTTTGCCCTCGTCGACTGTGAACCGCACTACCTCGCTTTCCTGTTTGGGCCGTTTTGGTCGTTTCAGCGGCTTCTATTCGTAACTCATTATTCGAGGGACCGAGTTCGTTCTGGCTTCCCAAGCGTATTGCTCGTGGGCTCTCCTCGATCTTCTTGCTATATTCGATCCTCCGTAAATCATATTCATGAAGTCCTCATTGGGGTTTGGCAGAACCTGTTGAGCTAGGGTCTGTGTTTAGCCTGGGACCTGGTTACTTTGCTCGCCAGGATTCTCTCGAGCTAGTTCTACCTTAACAAATTCTTTCAAATGATCTCTTCTTATCAGGTCCTCGATGACGTCCTTCAGAGCTCGACAATCATTCGTATTGTGCCTGACATCCCTATGATACTAGTAATATTTTTGCTAATCTCTTGTTCCTAAAGCCCCCCTTATTCAATCCGAAGCGGGCAGCTTCTTTGCCTTTCGGGATACCTCATAGATGTGGGCGATGTCTTGAGTAAGAGGGGTGAACTCTGCATACCGTGGGAAAGGTTGCCTATGTCCGTGGTTATCTACCCTCTGTTTCTTTAGAAATCTGTTGAAATCTCTGTCTCTACGGTCTTGGCCCCAACGCTTATCCGAGGGGTGATCTTGTCTTTTGTCTAGGGCCCCCCATGCCGAGCTCTTGGCTAGTGCCGCTAACGAGCTTTCTACTTGTTGGTATTTTACGGCCATCTGGTAGAATTTGGCTAGGGTCGCATGGTCTTCGCTTTGGAGCTCTTTTCATAGCTTCGTGTTAGGTCTGATCCTTGCAATCAGGAGAGTCTGAATGGATTCTTTACGGGCATTAACAACCTTTGTCTGCTGGTTTTGGAACCTCGTTAAATACGAGGTTAGCGATTCATCTCGCTCTTGGTGAATATTGCTTAAGTAGCTAAATGGCATTGCAAACTGTCTCTTTGCCTGAAATTGTTGTAGATATAGCGTGGAGAATTGTTGCCAGGAATTGATAGAGTTCGCCTTGAGCTGTTTGTACCACCTCTTGGCATCTTCGACTAATGTGACCGCAAAACATTGGCATTTTGCTAAGTCACTGACCTGGTGGAGCTCCATCAGGTCACTAAAGTTGTCGAGCTGATCTCTAGGGTCTCCTTTCCCATAGAACTTGCTTTTTGGTGCCTTGAATCCTTGTGGGAGCGGCGCCTGGCAAACTTCCTTCGTAAAGGGGGAACTTACTATTTCTTCTGCCAGGTTGTTCTGGCGAGCTTTTAGATTGTCGAGCATCCTTTGCATGTGATCCAAGTCTTCATTTTGGTTCCCCTAGTTGGCTCTGTTAAGTTGTACCTCAAACAAGTGGGTTTGCAAATCTGTTGCTTACGAAGCTCCTCCGATGAGCGGGTTGATGCGCGAGGTCGAGTCATGATGGCTGGGTTGGTAGGTGTTATCATTTTCGTCGATGCATTGCTCGTGACTTCAGTCATAACTAAAACGTCGGTCATTGGCAGATTGACACATGGCTCGCTTTTGTAAGAATAGCATGCATGCATGAAGAGTGGTGGAAATGGAGAAGAAAGCATAAAAGGATTGATTCAAAAACCGTTTTTCATACAAAGCATGGAAATGAAATTATACCTACTCCTTTGCTTTGGATTGATGAAGATTAGCTTCAAAAGGATGAAACCTCCACACTTTAACACCACCTTGAGAGATTAGAGAGTGGCCGTGGGTTTGAGAGAGAGTTTTGGTTTGTGTTTTTGTGAACAAGTCAAGAATGAACTAAAATGCAACCTTTTGCACTTATAAATGCTTGGGCAATTTTGCAATTATTTATTTTTCACGTCCAAGCCCAATAAAATCTTATTTTATAAAGGGACCCCACGAATTTAATATGCTACCCTTTGAATAATCAATATTATTCAAGGGCCCATGTAAACTAAACTAGTTTACATTAACAACCCATAAATTTACCCCTTTTACCCTTTAACTATTAAAAGGTTATTTTTGTTCATCTCATTAATCTTAACACTTTAAGATAAAATAATTAAATATAATTAATTGTTGCTTGACCATTTTAACCCTTAAAATGTCACAAATGATTTCTATGTAACTATTACTATAGAAATCCCGTTATTACCATCGGAAGGTGTTAGCCCTCTTCGGATAATCATTTCTCTCTCTCATCCTTCTCTAACTTCTCAAGGCTATTGGTGTGACCATGTAGGTCCACCGTGGATTAGCCGTGAGCCGGTTCTGGATGAATCCGGAAACCTGTCTAGAGGTCCAACGACTACGGTAAACATCTAGCAATGTGCCATAGTCCCTAAACCACGATGAAGAAATACTTCATCGAACCCATTTCAGATCATACGTACCATGCAGGTAAAGTCCCTCCATTGAGATATCCTAATCGAGTATGGATTCATGGAACGTCAAAATCCTAAACTCGATCTTCTAGCCGATCGTCGATCATATGTCCGAAACTCATCATCACAAACTTGCTTTTGTATGACTAATAATAGACTCTGGCCAAGATTCTGTTTTCTGACATTTATCGATGTTCGTCTAGGAACTCGAATCCGAATGGAGTCAACGGTACTCCCATCCTATATTTTCAAGTCAATGGATCCCCTCTTGACCATCGTCGTTTCCGCATATGAACAACGCATAACCAAATAGGCTTTATATACGAAACATTATTAGTCTCGTACTTATACACCGTATGAACCATACGCATCCATATCGGATCCTACTACAATGTCTCAGGTCAAAGCCTACATCGTGCACTGTATAACCAATGATAAATCATTGACTCCATGCTTTTCCAAGTAATTTGTCGTTATTCGGTTCACGTTCGAAAAACAGTTCACCAACCGTTAATCCAATACAATGCCCAGTGACATGACTATCATCATCATCCGTACTTATATCAACTCATGATATCTTTCGGAAGCATCCAATATGCCTACTGTGCAATAAGTTGCCCAAATTATATTGCTTCCGTAGGGAACCCTTTTCGATAATTCATTTACCGATTAAATAATCATCTGGACAATTATATACATACTTTATTTTAAATGCATGACTGAATAAAGGAAGCAATTTATATATATGAATTGAAGACCTCTTTTCTTCCATTATTTATGATATATATATAGATACAAGACAAAATGCTCTGAAACCGACAACACGAATGGTTTCTAGGGCATACACTAATATACACTAACAGCTTTGCGAGCCTGCGAAGATCGATCTTATCTTGGGCGTAGGTTTAAACTGCATCTGACGCTGGGGATACCGCCGAGCTTCTCGGTGGTGTCTGTCGCCTTTGCTTTCCCTTAATGACTGCTTCACCGATCGCCTCCCAGGTTTGTTTGCCCAGGGACCTCGCTCATGCGTGAAGAGCTGCTTGCGAGGTTAGCAGTGTTTGATAACCCCCTGACGGCGACGAAACAGCTGTCGGCCTATAGAATTCATACATGTTGGTTAACATTGGTGAAACGCGGTTGGTCGGGGTTCTAGGCAATTGGTTGTTGGTTCTTCAGCTCACCACGTTCTGTTGCACTGCCTAGGCACACCATTGTTCTGATAATCTCCATCAGCTAGCTGTTCTCAAGATTTGATGTCCCTACCCCTTGATTGTTTACGTGTGTGCTAGCGGGCGCATAGGTGATTGGCATCCAGTGTTCTTTTAATGCACCTCCTGGTGGGCGATTTCCCCGTTCTTATGATTTTCGTGGTAGCTCGGATCTGGTGAACACCATTTGGCCCTGTGGCAAGTAAGTAACGTTTGTCGGGATCTTTGAATAGTGGTGGAGACCTTTTCTAGCACCAAATGTTGATACAGAAATTTGCACCAACTAGCGAGATCTGATTGACCTTGTTTGGATCGAAACTTATGTGTCGTGATTACGGATAATCAGTGATGAGTGAATTATAATGACGGAAAGTAAATATAAAGAGAACTTTTAAAGTGGTTCGACGAAGTTAACTACCTATGTCCACTGTGTTTTGTGTATATGTTGTAGAGCTTACAATATAGTTGTAATCCAGAATTCGTAACCCCCCCCCCCCCCCCCCCCCCCCCCCCCCCCCCCCCCGCCCCCGCACACAACAATATTTTAGGGGGTTTATATACAAGATTTACATAAAAGAAAGAGTGAAATTAAGGGGATTACAAATGATTTGAATCACAATTCCGATATCCTTGCGATTGAGTGCTATGATCGTGCAACGATAACTGTTGATCTAGTCATTCCCACGATATCTGGGATCTAAAGTAATCTAGGGATTGATTGATTAATTCCTGGGATTGTCCACGACTAGCTTGTGCTGGGTTGAGCTATGGCTCGACGAGTTTATGCTAGGTCGATCAATCATAGTTGCCAAGATCATTCTAGGCCGAGCTATATCCTCGTATTGGTCTGAGCTTGGCGGAAAAAACCACACACAACACACCCCAAATCCAATATAAAAAAATAAAATAAAAACAAAAATGTACACTAAGAGTTGAGACGATACTAAAATACCAATAAACTCACCTCCAAAATTCTAATAAAATTATTAATCACAGAAAATCTTATCTCCAAACTCAAAACATTAAATATTCCAATCTTTTCAAAAAGCTACTCCAAGAAACTTTTATTCATTAACATTTAACGTGCACTGTAATAAAATGTCAACTCGGTAAGTAAAAATCAAATATAATATAAGTTTTTTATAACATTTAACGTGCACTGTAATAAAATATTAACAGAAATTCAGATACCAAAAGAGTTACTAGACCTCAGAGATGATGCTAGAAGATTATTATGGAGTTTATGCATGTGAGAAATTATGATAGCTGACCTATATGGAAACCAATCAACACAATGATAGATCGAATTTATTGTTAAGGCCCTACTCTTATCTCACACAGACTTACACCCACACATCTTTTAACATCATTTAAAAGGGCAAGTGAAAATAAAAACACATTAAGAACATAAATGAAGACAATATATGAGATCGTTTGCTATTCTTACCATTATCAAAATATTACGACACCCTTGAGGTTGAAGGAAGGTTTAAAAGTACGAAGGAAACATGAAAGAAATATGTGAGAGAGAAATATGAAGAGAGAAATGTATGCAAGAGAGAAATGTAAGAGATTTTACACAAGAGAACAATGAAAGAGCAAGAGCAAGAGAAATATACAAGAGATTTTTTATTTTTTATTTTTTTTGTACATTTATTAACCTTGCCTACAATATTTGACTCTTATATCTTATACGGGAGATATTGCACTTGAGTTGGCAAACTGCCATTTAGTCCATGTCTATTTTATAGATAAACATAAAGAACATAAATATTTATTTTAAGAAACACAAAACTTTAATCATCTGACAAGTTTATACCGTGCCACGATTCTTCATCTTGGAAATCGAGACAGCCCATTGCTTGAATCCAATTAGTAAGAATTTGTCGAGAAGATGAACCTAAATGAATATCCGAAGAAATGTCTAGAGACTAAGATGGCTACCCTGCAGAGGTACTTGGTGCATGCATGTATTGTTGTCGTCTGGATTTATGAAAATAGTAATCACGAGACTGCTGAAGCTCTTCTTCTTACACAGTATCTGGCTGAGAATTTGGGTACTGCCATTTTGGATAGTTTGAAGTGTCATTTAATTCAGCAATAATGGAACTCATGCATTTTTGTTTAGCCTGGAGTAATTTCTCAGCGTACACTAAAGGAAAGCGTTCCCATGGGGCATCATCACGAAAAGATGGTCATATCTCATCTAGAATTGTCTGATTTTTCTAAAAAAAGATCTTCTAAATTGACCTAATCTCAACAGGATGGTCAAACATATTATGGATGAGATCATATGGATAAGACCGATGAAATGTGACTTGATGTTCTGAAAAATATAGGCCATTGGATCTGATGGAGTGATGTCTATGAAAAAACATGATAGACCATGCCATTTTGGTGGACATAGGACCTTTGTATTGAGCAAGTTGATGAGCAAGCACAGACTTCCATTTTCCCAAGGTTTTGAACCATTTTAGAGGTCGAGGATGACTGATATTGGGAAATCATTTTCAACATATAATGAACCGGGAATTGAATTGCAATGTGGTACTAGTGTAACATATACCAAAAGAACCACAATAATTCTTTTGGAAATATGATATCTGGACCCGGAGATAAACAAAGGATTTTTGAAAAGGGGTAATCTGGATGGACACCTAACATATCATACATGGACTGTCCACATTTTCAATGCATTGGATCTGATAAGAGAACATAAAGGTGGTGGCATTTTCATCAATGGTACAAGTTCGATCAAGGTCATCAAATTCAAGAGGTGATTTGGCATATGGTTTGGTAAAGAAGAGGATGAACAAGAACTGGTATGGGTTAGTGGTTGATACATGAAACATGGAAGTGGTTTGGACCTAGGGTTCATGAAACAAACTTGTTTAGTTTTAGGTCTGGATAAATAATCTGCAATGGTATTGGTGTGACCTTTGATATGCTAGACGATGAAAGAATACTTACTGAACCATTCTGCCTATCGAAGTAATTGTTGATGTGGGATCTTTTTCTTGTTGAACTCGAGCATTTGATCAAAGGACTTCATTTCTGTTTCAACAAAGAAATGATGTCCAACAAGATGGAATTCAAAACTTTTAATAGCATTTTTTGCTACTAATACTTCCTTGAAAGTAGAATGATAATGCTATTGATGCGAGTTGAACTATCCATTCTGGTATCCACGCAAATGTCGTACTCTGTCATCATCTTGTTCAAAAAGCACTGCACCCCAATGAGTGTCACTAGCATCCGTCTGAAGAATTCGTTTCCTAGAAGAAGGAATCTTCAATGGCTGTGTATGGAAGGATTTGTGTTTAAGACTCTTAGCTACATTGGTTTGCTTGTCAGACCATGAAGGAGGATTCTTCTTAAGCATTTGGGAAAATGGAGAAGTAAGTTGAGAAATGTTGGGAATGAAACTGCGCATGTAATTGGCAATTTCCAAGAATTGTTGTGTTTCTTTCCGAGTCGTGAGAACATCTGGGAAATTCTGTAATTCATTAGCAATATGAGGCTGGAGGTCATACTTGCCATCAGCAATGACCATACCAAGAAAATCAATCTTTGTCTGACCCAACAACATTTTCTTCTCAGAGAGCATAATACCATAAGAATGTATGATATCAGCAAATTTGCAAAGAAGATAAACATGAGATTCTTCATCTTTTGAGAAGGGGAGAATATCATTGATATAAATGATACATGTATGAAGAAGAGGAGCATTGATCTTCGTCATGGCTTTCTTAAATAAGGAAGGAGCTACCTTAAGACTAAAAGGCATGACTGTCCATTGGTAATGTTGGTTAGGAATGCAGAAAGCAGTCTTACGATGATCATCAGGATGAATTCCAAGTTGCCAAAATCTAACTTTGAGATCAAATTTGAAAAACATCTTTGCATTATGTAGATTTACAAAGAGGATTTTTCTGGAAGGCAAAGGAAATTTGTCATCATGGCAAAAAAAAAATTCAAAGGTTAATAATTGATAACAAGTCTGCATTTTCCTCTGGCTTGTTCAACACGTTTGTTAACATAAAAAGTTTAACATGCCCATTGGGAATCTATGGGTTCAATCAATTCTTGAGATAAAAGCTAAGTACATTCTTGTTGGGCTAGGTTGAGATGTCCTGGTGACATGCCAGAATGACTAGCTTTAGTGGGATTGATATCTTTGTTCTTGGTGAATGGAAGATAAATAAAGAAATTAGAATTCTTCCATAATGGATGGGAACATTTAGTAAGAAAATTTGTATGAGAATCTGCACAAGAGCGGGAAATAAGCTGGGCTTTGATTTGCTCAATTAGATTGCCTTCAATCTGTAATAAGTTAGGCTGAGTGGTCTAGGATTAGAAAAACATCTTGTACCAAATACCATCAGTGAGAATTCTAAGTTTATTGAGTTTGGAATAAACATCAAAATCTAGAACCATATATTTGCCAGGTAAATCAGAACTAAGAACTTTGTGAAAAGTAAAACATCTTGAAAAAATTTGGATTTTAATGGGTTTGCTGATCAGATGAGTAGTGAAAGTGTCACTATTAGCAGTGTAAAAAACTTCTTGATAAGGTTTCCATTAAGAGGATTGAAGGATATTAGGGTTGATAATAGTGCGAGTAGCATTAGTATCAAAAAATGCTATGACAGAAATGGGATTGGAATATTTAGTAGGGAAGATCTAGACTTTTGCTGTAGGTACATGACATGAGAAAGCTAATGATGGAAGGGATTATGGTATTTGTTAGATATGGTAAAAATAGTGACCATCATTTGAATCAAAGAATTCAATATCAATGGCTGTAAACTGAATAACTGTATCTGAAGTAGGTTCTTCATCCGTGGAAAACCAACTTTTAACATCATCATCAGAAAAGTCGATATCAGTGAGCTGAGAAAGCTGCTGCATAATTTTGGCTGACTGTTTGGGCTTGTTTGGATAATTTTTAGCAAAATGGTCAGGATGGTTGCATAAGTAGCACTGATTAGATCATTTGCCTCGGCGTTTCTTTTTTCGAAGAAATTTACGATACTTGAAACGTCGATATTTGCATCTGGCAGGAGCATTAGGTTGTGAATACTTGATGCGTTTGAAATGAAACTTCTTCTTGGTAGGACAAAAACATGTGCGATCTGATTTGCACTTGATTTGCAAGTCTGGTATCTGACAAACCTTTGTCAGTTGTTTAGAGCACTTCAGATAATCATCAAAAAATTGTTTTTGAGAACATAGCTTTTCTAGAGTAAGAATGACAAACTGATAAATTTCTCCAAGAGAAGTGGAACCAAGTTGTTTGCTTTGAGATTGCATGAGCTTGGTTGCTTCATGACTTAAGGATTCTGGAATAAAAGCTAAAAAGGCTTGCTTCATGATAGGATTATCCATACCCCTAAGTATATGATATCGTTTTACCATTTCTTTATAATGTCTGTCAAGGTCTTTCTTTTTGAGAGGACAACATCGAATCTTAAAATATTATTCTCTAACCTGGTCCTCATAAAGGTGAGGTAATCCACAAAACTCATTATAGAGGAGATATAGAGCTTGATTAATATCTGGCATTTGGATGAATAAAGTTTGTCTATACTCCTGAAGACTAATCCACAAATCACGAAGAATTTCACCAAATTTAGCTGTAAACTGCGTAAGAACAATAGAGACTTGGGCATTAGGTTTAAGCATCTCAGCTTGTAACCGGGCCTGAAATTCATATATCTAATTCCATTTGTGTGGAGGAAGATCATCAACAGTAAAGTGTGGAGCTTAGTTGAAGCTGTATAAGAGTCATGGTCAGCCGCAGTATGACGAGATTGTCGATACATAGGTGGAGAGTCTAGAATGGAATCATCACCTTCAGGCATTTCATCATCAACTTAAAAAACAACAGGTGGTCTTGAAGATTCGGGTTGATGGGTCATTAATTTGGGATAAACATTGAAAGGTTGATTAGAAGTATCACTTTTAGAATCAAAGCTACTATCAATCGATTCATTAGTAGAAAGCATATGAGCTTATGATTCTGTTTGGAGGGAAGATGGAGAATCCTAAGAAATACCAGAGGCTATAAGATGTTGTCTTTCTGCCATGTCTTTAAAAAAAGAACTCATATAATTGGAACAAAGAAGATTTTCTGAAGAGACAGGATTAACAGAAGTTTGGCGATCTTCCATCATCATCATTTGCATTGGAGCCTTATCCTTAGATAAAAGACGATGAGGCTTTAGAGATGGAGGATATTAATGACTCAAAAAGAAAGAGTCAGGTATATTATCAGATGGTTTCCACGCTGACTCATGTGTTTTAGCAAAATATTTTTCTCGCCTCTTTTGTTCGCGTTCCAGCTTAATCTTTTCATCATGTTCTTTGCGAAGTTTGGCATATAACTGTTCAATGTTCCCAAAAGCCTGAACTGCACCAGAAGACATCTAAGGAGAGACCAAAGGTTGACTAATCTTTGGGAAAGGTTAAAATGAGGGTTCTCGCTAGACTGATGAAGAATCAAAAGGATTGGGCACCAAAGACATTTTAGGAAAAGTTTGTGGTTGTCTAAGTTTTTGCTTAAGATATTCTTGTTGAAGTGATGTCATTTGAGTTTTGAGCGACTTCATTTCTGCTTCCTTCTGGAGAAATTGAGCTGAATGGCTATGAGAGGTGCTAGCAATGAACATCAATTCCTAATGGAGCTGATCAATCTATTTTTGTAAACGAGAAATCAACATAGTTAGGTTCTGGGACTGAGAGTCCACCTGATGAGTTACTAGCCAACTGATGAGTTACTAGATCCAATTTTTGTTCTATTCTGGTAATGGTTTTATTTTGGGCTAAAGCATTTTCAGTCCATCAATTAAGAATTGTTTCAGCTTGGGAGAGTTTTGATGTGGAGCCATTAAGCTGTATGGCTTTGGAAGGAACCACTTTTGGTTGTTGAGTCACAGTTTCCTTAAGAGAAGGAAAATTTGTGTCATAATTGAAATTTTGTCCTGTCTTTTGGGGGTCAGGTGATTAAATCATTATGATGGCTTAGATAGGAGAAGTATGGACAAGGGGTGAATGGGTTATTCTGTTTTCTTTTGCAATCCACCAGAGAGCCTATTGGTTTTTGGATCGCTTACGTAGCGGAAATATAAAAAAAATTTATCACAAAAAACCATAAAACCAATGATCCAATTACGGATCTACATCATTTTAATACAAGAAAAATATGTAAATCAAGTTAAATGTCATACCAACGTTTGGAGGCTCCTCTGATTGATGTGATTTGCTCCCATTCCAAGTTAGGAATGAACTCTCGATATCCACACGAAGACGGGACAAACGTCGTTGAGGAATTATTAGGCTAGGTAATTCACTCAACTAAAAGAATAAAAACTACATAATTTTTCTTTGAGAGAAAAATTCTTCTCTCACCAATGGAGGCTCATGTTTTGAGAGATAAAGAGGAGGTTAGGGTTTCTTTTTAATTGTTGCAATATCTTATTTCATTCAACTTAATGAATTAATTTTAGTTGCACTTAAATAGTGCACACTAAAACCCTATTCCAAATTGGAATAGCCATCTATTCCACTTGGATATTGAAATAGATTACCCTTGCAACCAAACATGGCATTTTTCAATTCAAATTTAAAAACCAAATTTGAATTCACGTTATCAATATTAATAATAGATATTAATATTGGATAATATCCATTATATATATATAATCTATATAATATATATATATCATATATATATATATATATATATATATCTATTAATATAATATCTATACTTAATATAATATATAATTTAAACTAAAAATTTAATATAATATCTCATGAAATTCATGTATGTCAACAACCCCTCGTAAATTTAATTACCCTATTAGATTACCAAAATGCCTTTTCATCATAAATGATGAAAATACCCTTTCATCATAAATGACGAAAATACCCTTCTCACGAATTTTATTCTTAATCTGTCTTCTATGTGTGCAACCCGAAGGCTCCTCATCATATCGATAGTTAATTGTATCATGATTGACAATCAATCAATCGTCCCACTAGACATAGACCAAGATTGACCTCTAGCGAGGCATCATGGCCACTTGATAGATTCGGATTCAGAGAAACTGCTACCTATCAACGATATGGTTATCATGCAATCCAATCCTTTCATCATCTATTATCTCATCAAGGCCGAGGCATAGAAGTAGTGTCAACCTTGGATATCCTTGATATCTCGATATTCGGTTATTGGACCAATGACCAAAATAGATTAGATTAAGCTACAACTCGATCTCACTGTGGCCACAGATTTAATGTCGTTGACATCTACCGAATTACTCAGTGAGATAATTTCTCCCATACTTGGGAGTGATGAATACTCTGTAAATCCACCATAGTCTCGATACACTTTTCAATGCAACCAACCACTACCGTTTTGATAGTCCTGAATAGAACTATGTTGGGCTAGTGTCAAACTATACCAATCGGTGCACAAGACACTCTGGTGATCTCAAATCTAAGGATCACATAAACCACCATTCTTTGGAGGATTTGTTCCATAGATACTAGGGTAACCATCTATGTGGAATCCTCCGATGGGTCGGTCTGATGAACTTGCCTACAGCAAGCACCCATGTATTGCATCAGGTTGTCACCAAACAACCTTGACAAGTGAGATCTGTCACTACCTTTCGACAGGGTCGTCCAACACCATGATAGCTTTACCGTATTATCTGTGCCCTAGGTCAAAATAATATTGGGGCTATGGATGTTTCTAGAATAGCCACCATATGTGCTCATAGGGTTCTCACTATCGAGATTTCAAACACTTGATACCCTCATCACGGTTCTACCACCCTAAGAACATATATCATTTTGTTATACAAATATAATCAGATCATATGATATAGATAAATGCATTTATTGATAATAAAACATGATTACAAATAGTCAATTTACAAAACAGGATTGGCTCTAGGGCACCTACTCTAACAGAGCCTGCTGATAACAAGGTAAAAGTAAGGTGATTTAGCTGGATAGTTTTGAAGGTAATCTGGGTTTAGGTTCTAGAGGAATGTCCCATGAAGTTTTAATGGATGGTGATTCTTTGCAGGCTGGTGGAGAATATTTGACATAATTGTCAAATTTGCCAGATGGCTAACCAAGAGGGCCAACTTCAGGATCATGGTCTTCAAATCTGGAATGAAGATATTTCTGATTGCATTGAGCTGTCTATCTTTTCTGTTTGGAATGATTTCGTCTGAAAGGATAATGCTCATCAATTTCCCAAATAGGATCATCAAGGTAGTCCGAGCATTGACAGTCAGGATTTTGGAGTAGGTGTCCTAGAGCCAATCCATTATTATGGAATTGACTCTTTGTAATAATGTTTATTAATCAATAAAAGACATTATTTACTATGTGTGTGAACCATAGTTGTATGTATTGATATATGTCCTTAGAATGGTAGAATTGTGACGAGGATATCAAGTGTTTCAAATCTTGATAGTGAGAACCCTATGAGCACATATGATAGCCATTCTAGAAACGTCTATAGCCCTAGTATTATTCTGACCAAGGGCACAGATAATACGGTAAGGCTATCATAATGTTGAACGACCCTGTCGAAAGGCAGTGACAGGTCTCACTTGTTAAGGTTGTTTGCTGATAACCTGGTGCAACACATGGGTTCTTGCTGTAGGCAAGTTCACTAAACTGAACCACCAGAGGATTGCATATCGATGGCAACCCAGTGTCTATGGAACAAATCCTCTAACGAATGGTGGTGCATGCGATCCTTAGACTTGAGATCATCGGAGGGCCTTGTGCACCGATCAGTGTAGTTTGACACCAGCCCAATGCAGCTCTATTCAGAGTTATCAATACGATAGTGATTGGCTGCATCAAGGAGTGTATCAAGACTATGGTGAATCGACAGAGGATTCATCACTCCCGGGTACAGGAGAAGTTATCTCACGGTGCAATTCAGTTAATGACAATGACAATAAATCTGTGATCACAGTGGGATTGAGTTGTTGCTCAATCCAATTCATTATTCCGGTCATTGGTCTAGATTGAATACAAATATATCAAGAGTAAACTGAGGTTGTCACTATTTCTATGCCCCAGTCTCGATGAGATAACAGATGATGAAAGGATTTGATTGTACGGTAACCATGACGTTGACAGGTAGCTGCTTCGCTAAATCCGAGTCTATCTGGTGGCCATGATGCCTTGTTAGGGGTCAATCTTGGTCTGTGTGTAGTGAGACGATTAATATTAATCGTCTCACTACACACTGTCGATATGATGAAGAGCCTACGGGTCACACACATAGAAGATAATTTAAGAATTAGTTTATGCAAGGGGCGTTTTCGTCTTTTAAGGTGAAAGGGTATTTTGGTAATCTCACAGTGCAATTAAATTTGCTAAGGTTGTTGCCTATATTTAATTTGATATTAAAATTAAATAAGTGAGATTATATTTAAATATATGTACACATATATTTAAATGGATTATTATTATTATTAATTAAATATTAATGTATTTCTATAAATACATTAATTGAGTTTAATTGAAAATAATAATAATTATAATTAAAATATCATGATTGGGAGTGTTTGGATATAAGGGCTGTTTGGGTTGAAGCTCAAGCATATTCCTTAATGGAATAGGGTTTTATGAGCACTATATAAGTGTAAGGTTTTGTGATTTTCATAAGACAAGTGAAGAGAATTTTTCATTCAATCACTTTTCATTGAAAGAAAAGAAAACAACCATTTTCTCTCTATCTCACGCCACCTTTCTTCATTGAATCAAAGTTTCTTTGATTCTTGATTTGGTTCTTGAAGCTAAAAAGGATCCAGTAAATCCCTTTTTAGCTCTTCAGGTTATCTTTGCGTGAATTACAGCTGGTTCGATCCTACTCTTGGATTGGTAGCGAACCCAGTAAAAGACAAGTTTGAAAGAGCCTCCAAATGTGCGTATGAACTCTAAACTTTACTTTGATTGTTCATATTACTGCAGATTTTGATTTAACATATAAACTGTATAATTTGTGCCCTTGATCTTGGCTTTAATGGGAACGATCCGTGCTTTCAAATTTTTGTTTCTGCTGCCATGAGTTAGATCATTTCCTAACAAAGATCAAACAGAGTATGACCAGTGACTGAATCAAATTGATGATAGACAGGAGCACCAGGTTGTTGAAACGAATGAATGGAAAGTGCAGGTTCTCATACTGCTGTAGCTGGTGAGACTAGAGTGATCATGAATCAAGTCTGTTGAAGACTCAAAGGTGGAGCACTGGGAGTAGCTGGAGACTTAAATCTGATAGTTGTTGTTCTATCACTGTTATCATGCATGGTAGAGTCTATAGAAACTATTGGAGTTTCTTTTTTATTAAGAGACTCATAACTTGTTACCCAAGAGTCTGGTAATAGTTTAATCAAATCATCTTTAGAGATCTGCCTGGGAATATTTCTGCAATGAGGAGTATTCTGAGAGTCAACAGTAAGAAGCAACGCATCAGTAGTTGTAGGAATAGCAAGATTAGGAGCATGGTCTTGGATTCGCCAAACCATCTAGTAATGTAAAGTAGCTGCAATACTTCCTGGTTCAAATCTGCACCGACAATCTGTAGTTGAACTTTAAGAGCTTTGGAGCAATGGACATTAGAGAGAGACATATTGAAATTAGGAAACAGTGTAATAATGAATGTTCTAGCATTCAAAGTTGTATTTGCCGTTCCTATTCAAGGATGTTGATATTGGACAAATATGGCGTCCAACAAAGTGATTCGAACAGAGACTGGGAATCCTTTTCTGCCATGGTATGATAGAGCAAGTCTGATAGCACCAAAGTGTACATGAGAGTATCCTTCACGGATCCATTGGGCACTGGATTCTTGAGGAATTTCCAGAGTAATATATTGTTCTTGAGTTGTGGCTAGAATTTGACACTTATCAAAAGTACTAGTCTGCACATACTCTTTTACTGGCTTTCTGGAAAGTTTAACAAGAGTTTTAAAGGTTTTAGACAAATAAGAAGAAGACTTAGAAAATGTTGTATAAGGATTTACAATAGGAGGGATAGTATTTTGGATTTTTTGGTTTTCTGGGATATTTCATACAAACTATCTACTTTAGAAGAAGATCTAGATAAACTAGTATTTATTGGAGCAATAAATGTAAATAAAGCTAAAGAAGATTCCATAAGTGTGAGTTCAACCTCTTGGATGTATAATACAACCTCAAAGAGCAAGAATAGCTCAAGACCCATAACAAATTAAAAACATAAAATATAACTAGGACTTAAAAGGAGCTAATATCCAAGGGGAGATAGTCATCCGTACACACATAAATTAGAACCAATAAGTAATTTAAAGAAGGCAATAACCAAGGGGAGGTAGTCCTCCGCACACACTAGACCTCAGATTAATTTCATATAATTTCATTTTAACTTCAAAACCTGCACAGATTAATCACATCATTTAACGAAACATTTTCTTTTAAAACCCATATCACGTAATGTCGCCTATAATCCTGATGACCGGGTCAGATAATATCAAACAAATATGCAATTTGTTACCCGATGACGTGGCCATAATTTCAGGTTAATTGTGTATAGCATAATAGAATAAATTTAGCTGGACCAAAATAATCATATTAGAGTTCAAAGTTCAGAAACTACAGAAAAAAATATTCATTTTCATATATTATTTCATAAGTCATAACTATAATTATAAAACATTTTCTTGGCTTTGTAAAATAAATATTAATTTACAAAAAAAGAAAAACATTTTCTTTAAAACGTTTTTAATAAAACATTTCAATTTTAAAAAAGCTTAAAATAAATATTGCTCAAGTAAAGAGATTTTTCATATAAAAACATAATAATTTTATTTGTTTTCTAAAAATTGTAAAACAAAACAAAACAAATTATTTTCATATTACAATTCATCATTTGCAACACACAAAATCGTAATTCATATTATAAGCATCAAAATACCTACATCATCAACGATTTTTAATTAATTACCTCAAGCAATAGCGAAACCAACCTATATTATAAACGTACACGTCCAAATTCTCACACGCAACTACTCGACCCTATACAATAATGAATAAATCTAAATCATACATATGAAATATTTCTAATATCCAACTCTCTTGTATTAATCAACATTCTAATTCCCATACATTTTATGGAAAAAGCTGAAAACTTATAATCGCAAAAGGTTTCGCATAAGTAACCCCTACACCCACAGGTTTCAGAAAGTCATGAAAACACCCATATTTTTAACTGACGTTAAGAAATTATTAATTGGACTCCCTAAGGTTTTCCATAATTACATGAGGATGATAAAAATGCCTAAATAGACACTTTCGCCCTTGAAGACAAAAATAATTTTATAAATTTCATATTCTTTTATTTTTAAAACATAATTCAAATTTTGATAAAAAAAACAAATTAAAGAAACCATAAAAATTAAAAAAAATATGAAAATACTAAAAAGCTAACAAAAAAACTACATGAAATTTTTATTTTTAAGTATTAATGGTTCTCAATATCAAATGTCAAGTTCACTAATACACCCTTTATCATGAAATATCAATTGCTTGTTGAACCTTGTATTGCTTGAAAATAGTATACTCCAAATTCATGGGTCCAAGAGTTTTATAAAACATTCTTGAGGAAAAAATTGTTAAATTTCATGTTCTTATTTGTTATTAATTTAAATTTTTAAGTTTTTGAACAAAAACCGTAATTTAAGTTTTAAATTTGAAGATTTAAAAAATATGTATATAATTTATATATATATAAAAGGAAATAGCCAGGGGTCTTTAATCTTTAATTTTTAAATTTTTTAGCTTTTTAATATTTTTACTATTTTTTCATTTTTCATTTTTACGGTTTCTTTAATTTTTTTTATAAAAAATATAAAATTATTTTTGTCTTCAAAAGGTAAAATGAGCATTATATATTGTCAAGGGGGAAGTTATATTTAAGCATCTTTATCACCCACCAGTGGTTATGGCAAACCTCAAGGGGTTAAATGTGTCTTCTGCCTTTCTGAAACATGTGAGTGTATTAGCTACTTATGTGAAACCTCATAAGTGAGTATTAAGTTCCCCTTTAATAAATGTTGATACAAAAATCTGCACCAACCAGAGAATTCCGATTGACCCTATCATAATCGGATGGATGTGAGCATGATTAAAGATAATCATCAATGAAGGTATAAAGATGCAATAAAGTAAAAAGTAATGAAAGTTTTTAAAGTGGTTCGACGAGGTAAACTCTGAAGCCTACGTCTACTGTTTTGTATTTTCGATAAGAGCTTACAATGTAAATTCTATGAAAATTTTGTAACCCCTTTTTCATAATTTGAGGGGGTTTATATACAAGATTTGTAAAAAGGAAATAGCGAAAACAAAAGGATTACAATTGATCTGAAATGTAATTCTAATATTCTCGCGATTGGGCACTGGGATTGCGCAGAAATTGCTGTTGATCTAATCTTTTTTGCAATAACTGAGATCTGAGATAATCCGGGAATGGATTGAATGATTGCTCGGATTATTCGCGACTATCTTCTGCTGGGTCGAGCTACAGCTCAACGAGCTTATGCTGGGTCGATCAAACATCGTTGTCGAGCTGGTTCTGGGTCGAGCATATCCTCACGATAGCCCAAGTTTGGCGAAAAAATCACATACAACAATAAAAGTTATAAACTATTTTAAAATGAATTTCCTTTCTAGTTCTTCAGTTCTGACCAGATTCTGTCAAAACTACGTAGTAAGTTCATTGTGCGAGAATTCTATAAGAATTTTTATACTCATTAAAAAATCACGAAAATTTTATGAGTTGTTCATGACATATTTCCAAATACACATGAATTTTTCCAAAAATTTTAATACACTTTAAGATGACTAAAATAATTCCTGAAATGCAATAGTTTTGTGAAACTTGAAAAAACCAGGATTTTAAAACCGTAATGAAAATTCAATATAAAATAGAATATTTAAGAAAATTTTACGAAATAAAATTCTACATACTCTCTCATGTGTTAAGAACGTCACACAAAAGTAATTTATTTACTTTATCCAAAATAATAATAATAAATAAATCCAGAACCTAACATTGTCAGTAACAAAGCAAAATTCCAAGTTTATTGAAACTAAGTAAAACTAGATTTATCAAATTATATTCTAATTACAAAATAATATAATATAGTATTAAAAATTAAGAAATGTTAACTGGAAATTAGATGAAGCTTAAAGGTTTTTTTTTATAATGTATGGAAAAAAAAATGCAAATTTAGTTGCAATTATAAATTTATAGAAGAATTTGGATAAAGGAAATCAAAAGGCACTTGAATACTTATCGTTAAAAACAAATGAAATGTGAAGAGGTCTAAAAAGTATTACATTATAAACCTCTACTAGATAATCAAAAAGAGTGATCAATTAAAACTCTTGGATATATTACTCAAGCGGTCTTGAATTCGATTCATCTCAACTTCTAATAGGAGTGACCACTATAATAAATCCTAATAAAAATATGAGTCAAAATTTAAGATTATATATTAAATTTTCATCATTTTTAAGACCATGAACCAAATGCAAGCATTTATTATTTTCGTTGGATATTATTTAAATAGAGAACCCCCATCATTTTATATTACTACGGGTACACCCCAATTGAATCATGGTCCAAGCAATTGGGCAATTACCCATTTGAATAATTGAATTATGGTACAATCAATCCTTGATCAATGTTGTTCTTGGTGAATCGGGCTAGTGATTTTTTAACAAATCCAACTCCGATATCAAACTCTCACGGCATCGAAGAATCAAAAAGGCCTATCTATCAGTAAGATGACGACTTCGACCTCCCGAGTTTAAGGGCACAGAAATTTGACTTCTTTAACATCTTTAGATGTAAAAATTATATCATATGCAGACACAGAAGGAACATTATAAGGCAAATAGATATGGGGAGACAGCAGTTTGGTTTTCATATTCTTCAATCCAAATGCATAAGAGACTTCAATAAGATCTCTTATTTTCTTTCCACTAATAAAACACCACACTAGCGTTTATAATTATAACACGGATGCTTATACCTAATATTTATTTCCATAAGAATCTAAAGCTCATGGAAAATCTTGTACAAATACAATGAAATTTACCTCAACTGTATGTATTCTATGAAAAAGAAATCTTCTGTCATGTGCAGGGCAATTGATCTATGAACCATCAGCAGCAGCAGCAGCAGCAGCAGCAGCTAGAAGGCCGAGCTTTATGTAAGGCTATCACATGGCGGTGCAGCAATAATCAAAGCTTTGCTTTGCATTGTAATTTACTGATCATAGATGTCTACATATGGTTTTGCCTGCAAAGAGAAACATGGACCTCAACTAAGAAGTTCATACATTAAACAATTTAAAGAAAGAGATTAAAGAAGCAACCTCTCGCTCACAACAGCACTGTGAAGTTAATCAGAAAGTAATAAACAGTGCATTCAAGTTATCTAAAACCTGACTCAGACTCAAAGGGCTAACTAAGCTATAATAATTATAAATTTCAAAATTAAGTCTGAAAATCCATTTGTTTTATCCATTGAAGTACCTTGGAAGAAGGATAGCAAGGTCATCCGATGAGGGATGTATTATGAGGTCCCTGTGCTGTCACTGAAGGTATTGCATAGAGTCAAATGAAATATATGAAGCTGCAAGTCATTTTCCTAAAAAGCATGGCCTACTAGGGTTGTAGTAACCAGTTTTATGTATATTAGAGGCCTATGAATTTGTTCCAAAGAAAAGATCTCTTACTTCCACTAGGACTTCGATCCCTATATCTCCTTGCTTCCACATAAAAAGATGTAACCAAGCTATCCCTCATCATGTAAAATATCTTGTTTCCCCATCGCTAACAGCTAAAAGTCTTACCTAATCCACCACACATATAATAGAAATAATAATTATTAAAAAAATTAAATATTGAAAAACATATGCCTATCTCAAAATCAACAAGAAGAAACCGCTTCACTCAACTTGTGAAATCACTACTCACTACACTAAGGGGGAAAAAACATATTTCAAAATAGACAACGCGATCTGACCAATTATAGAACCAACGGATGGTCAACTTGTATAACAATGATGAACAAATCAGAAGAAAACATACAGGCCAGTGTGGTTAATCACTTTCATCTACGAAAATCACTTAGGAGTGAAATTGGCCTAAAGATCGTAAGAAGAAAAAGATACAGAAAAAGGTTAACTGCAAAAGGACTAAGAATTAGGTTGGGCTTTGAAGTTAGAGAACACATATAGAGCAACTATGAAGTTGATCCTTGGCAGGTTTAACTCAAATACCATGAATAGTAAATATCTCTCCAGGGGAATAAATAGCCAATATCCAGTTTTTGTATAAATTAAACAGTCTTTCACCATTTTTTTCAGCTTATTGCACAAACAAAAAATTAAAAAATCCAACCACTTCTGATCATCCTTGTCTGTATATTGTTATCTTTCTCTCACTGGCCTGCACATGTCATAGGTCTTTCCAGTTGAAAATTTGCGTGGTATTAGTTTGGTAATAGAGTGGTGATAAGAGTAACCACCAAAAAAAAGGTTTATGTTGATATAAACAACAACGGCGCTCCACTATCATGAACCGCTCTGAAGACATGGCTGAGGGATTCAGGGTTGAATGTCATAAAAATTATGCCTCCTTCAGTGAAACCAATTGACTTTTAGTTAAGATGGCAAAACGTGGTCCTAACAAGTGGTATCAGAATAAAAAATCATAGATTCAATTGAGGGAGTGTCAATCTTAGGGAAGGGATTGTTGGCAGCGATGCAAAGATATTGTTTATTCATGTGACAGCTCATAGAAATGCTCAAAGGGTTCAACATCAATTTTCATAAAAGGCTTTACAACACTTGGTGAAAATTTACTGGTTCTCAGCCTAGATGGAAAATCCTTATTGTAGCAGTTTAAGGGTATGAAACACGGTAACATAAAATGAAAATTTAAATATAATTTTAAGATGTTTAAGTAAGACAGATAAAGCAAGAGCATAGAATAAAAGACACGCATCAATAACTGAAAAACTTTAAAAGGAAAAGACAGACATTTGGGGGGGCTCAAGGCAAACCTTGGGGAAGACAAAAATGTAGATGTATTTGAGAAGCCAGCAAAAACATTTGAGTAGGACTTGGTCAAATAAGAGAAGTTCGCAATTGGAGGTAGAGCAGGAACTCTTTCACCTTTCTTCAAAAGTTCCGGCAAGTTAAGCCTCTGCAAGGTCAAGACAGCTCTAGATTCTTTCCAAATGAAGGCGAGTATGCCATTTTGAGTTACAAAGAGGGAACCAGGCTTTGAGCCAGGATATCTAAAACCATACCCATTAGCTATACCTTCTCCGCTGAAAGCATGCTTGACATTGACTGGAAGGGAATCTGCATCATTATCCCAAGGAAATGGATCCAGTGAGGGCTCATCTACATTCACTATAAACATTGCTGACCCATTTGGATGCAGAACATAGTGGGTGCCTTCCAAAATTTTGGTCGCAATGAGAATCCTTTGCCCGCGAGACTCCTCATAAGATAGCAAAAGAAAGAACAGAGCTTTTCCAGGCTTGTCTTCAGTAGGCCTCCCAGGTGGCCAACCAAAAGTTCCTCCCCATAGACCAGCATACTCTTCGTCTTCCCTTGGTGCCTGCATGGGCAACTTGTAAAGGGCAAACCGACTGTCATGCATGTTCGGCCATGCTCGATATGAAGATAACTTTATAGTGGAGGCATGTAATATTAGTCCTATTGTATCTCCCGACTTCAGAAATTCGTGAAGTTGCGCATGCCTATTCTCACTTCCTGAAGAACTATTCTTTGAAATTGCACGACTGCCATTTAGTGAACTAGACTTCCCTAAAATCTGTCTAATGCTATCCTTAAAATATCCTCCAATAGTTTTCGTCTTGTTGCTATGTGTGTGTCCATGATCCCCATTGAGCGAACCATGTAAACCACTTGGACGATCAAGACTCTTTCTGATCTCACTCAATTCTATCTGAGTAGGATCTGAAGGAAGTTCAGGACCTGCCCTCCAATTGATGTTGTCTCCTCCAAGCTTGTACATGCGCAGAAGCAGTTTTCTTCGTTCAAACAATACAGCCAAATCATTTCCAAAATTCTCCATATCATCCCTCAAATGAGGAAATAGCAGCCCACCTGCTGCATCAGGGACCTTCAGACGAACTTGGCCGGTTACAACCTCAAGCAACTTTCTTCTATCACTAAAAGCCAACTTGCTGAAAGGTACCACAGCCTCACTCTGTCCTAATCCCCTCTGTGACCTCGACAAGTTACTATTTGACCTACAAACCTTCTGCGATACCTCCTTCTCTGAACAATGAGCAAAGCTCTGACTTTGCAACAATTTACACCGTTGATTCTGTTGCTTAGGCTGAACCTCAAGCAACAATACATTACAGCTCTGGTCAATACCCTTCACCGAACCAGGATAAAAATAATCACAACCCTTCTCCTTTCCATGAAGAAAAAACGTTGTAGCACCATTGAAATCACTGACAATTTCAAACACCGGCGCCCACAAAATGGGGCCATCCTCAATGCCTAATGGACCAAGCTCTTGAGGTATTATCCGGCAGCCAACAACAGAAACAAAACCAGGCATAACATACACCACATTGCCAAGCTCAGGGTTCTGATGAACCCAAATTCCAATCAATGGCTTAACACTAATGAGAAAGCGGCAAAGCGCCTTATACGAAGACACCCCCTTTCTCCATTCAACAAGGTCTCCATTACTAAGAATTCCCACCACATCACACTGTGTAAGCCAAATCTTTTCAGAAGCCACAAGTGCACATAAACTCTTACAACATAAACTAAGATTACATATATCTCTTGGTGGCAAAGACCTTGATATAATTGCAAATATATCATCAGGCAAAGCCACAAGCAAACTAGAACCACAAGATTCAGGCAACATAACAATAAACTATATACAAAACTCCACAATCAACAATCAAACAACACAATTAAACAAAATAAAAATAAAAATAATGCTTACTTCAAAAGGGTTTAAAACAAGAACCCACCAAGGAAACGAATCAGATTCTCCGATTTGAGACAAAAATGGAGTGGGTATGTGTGAAAATATCTGAAAACCTAGGATGAGTTTGAGAGAAAAGGTGAAGTCAAGCAAAGAATCAAAGTCCACACCCAACAGTGGAAACAGTGAGTTTGATTGGCAAAGGAATAATGAGAGAGCATTGGAATTTTCAAAAAGAAAATAATGATGATTAAGATTGATAAAGGTTGAGGTTGAGTTGAGTTTGGTTTGGTTTGGTTTGGCAGCCAATATTGAAGAGAGAGAGCTTAAAGGAGAAGCCAAACCTCAAAAGTCCAAAACTACTTCTGCCATTATCATTATCTTTTAACTCATTATTTGATTCCCTCTACTTCATGTGTTACATGCTAGGTGGGCCATCTCTTGTTGCATGATTGCATGTACATTATTGTAATTTCACGCTAATTATATTATTTTTATTCTTTTATTTAGAAAAGAATGACTTGTATACTTAATTTAAAATTTTATCACAAGATTCTTTTTCATGTTTATTTTCAAGATATGATTTTTTAACGAGAGAATTCCAATAATTACTCTTACAATTTAGCTATTTTTCAAAATATATAAATTTTAAATAGTTTTAATCTTGAATTATCAAAATATATATGATAAAACAAAATTTTCTAAAGGAACATAGAACATATATAACATTTCAAAATCTAATTAAATTCAAAATTGTTTAAAATCAGCCAATTTTTTTACTTCTGGTAATATATGCAAGGGTTAGAATACTATAATTTAGTTTTTTTTTTTTAATTTATTTAATTTTTTGACATTCATTATGAGTTGTTGATCCAACAATGATGACATAAGTGTTTAAGGTATTTAATATTAACTCAACATTTTTCATCACCCTTAGATCAATAAAGATGAACAATTTCCTCAAATACTACAGAAAATCTTAAATAATTTTATTGATTTATGATTTTTAAGAAAAAAAATTTAGTGAGGAATTTATGAATTTACGAATCTATTTCTATTCTTATCCAAAATAAGTTTGATTGATTGAGGATGATTTGTCTCATTATTGGAATATAAAATTAAAGCATATGATAAACTTCTAATTTTCTAATATGCATACGAAGCATCTTGTCGACCGTAAACTATAGGAATATAAATGATATAATTAACATTAAAAAATGTTAATGAAATTTAAATTACATTTATGGGAAAGAGACGGTTATATATATATATATATTTTTTTTTTTTTTTTTTTCTTAAAATCAACTTCATATTTTATCAAAATTGAGGCCCCGTTACATTGTTGCTGGCCAGGGACTTTAATGGGCCTGCACAAAATGCCAAGAGTAGAATTTTTCCTTAAAAATTAAATAAATGAAAAGACTGTCCTAACCGTGGTTGAAGACCGTTTTTTAATGTTTTTTTTTATTTACAAATTTTACTCAAAGCACCTTTAATATTACTCTTTATTTTAAAGAATATCTCTATTGAGTTTTAATTATAAAGAATAAAATTTTTATTCAAATATAATACACTCTTTAAATTTTAGGAGAAATAATATGTTTTTTTTTTTAAAAACACCTAATAGAAGAGATAAATCATAAATAAAATACATATAAACTTGTAATTTATTATTTAAAATTTTGATAGAGAGTGAAATTTAACTATATAAATATAAAAAGTCAAACTCACTCTTTAATTTATATTTAAAGAATAAAGAGTCTATTGGACTCTTATTTTCATGGATAAACTCTTTATTATAAAGAGTTTGGATTATATAAAGAGTCATTTGGAGATCTTCTTATAAGTTTACAATAGGGAGAACGACATTTTCCCACCCAAGGTTTGACAAAACTATGCTTTTCACCCGTCAAGTTTCAAAACAATACTTTCCCACCCATAATTACGTTATGTTAAGAACATCCGTTTTAAAGAAGGGTAGGATGGTCAATTTACATAAAACCACAAAAATAAAAATTTGAAAATTGAAATCTGATCCGTGTAGCTTTTCACTTTCTCTTTTATTTTCCTTTCCTTACTTTCTCTTTCTATTTTTTTGTTTCTTATCTTTTCTTCGCCATTATCGCTCCCTTGTACGCTGAAGGCTACGACACCAGCGTAACTTGCAACTGCCAGCTGGGCTAGCGGCGTCGCAACCTTCAGCCACGCGACCTCTCTCTTCTTCAATGCCTCTTCTTCATGCCATAGTTCATCCCCGATACTCTAATGATCGACCTTTGAACTGTGACAAGTCTGTATATTTTGTATGAAATTTGAAGGACTCATAATAGAGCAATGCATCAAATCCATGGCTTGGCCAGCATTATTTTTCTCCCCTACACATCATGTGGGTCGTTGCCGAGACAAGAACAATTTCATTTTTCTTTTTCATGGGTTTCAGTAATGGGTTTAATGGGTTTGATTTTTTTTTTTTCTTCTCTTCTGCTTATTATGACTATGATTGTTTAGTTGAGATGTAAGATGAATTTGATTGTGCAGTTGAGATGGAAAATGAATTTTGAATGTGGTGTTAAGATGGGGGATGAATTTCAATTGTGTTTGAATTAATGGGAAATGATTTTTTCTAGCGAATCTGGATGAATTTGGGTTACAGTTTGAATTAATGGGAGTTGATAGTTTCTGAAAATCTTGGTTGAATGAAAGAGTGCAGTAGTCATTCACTTGGATGGTTCATGTGCGTCCCCTTAAGCATCCGTAAAAGAGCTGCAATTCCAGTTTTACCAAACTTCTCCTTCATCTCTTTAACATGCAATTTTTTGTACAATCTTTTTTGCAAGATTTTTGCGAAATCTGTTTTGGAAGACTTCTGTAAATTTTGTTGCAATAAAGATTAAGTTTAATTTTTTTTATTAATTTGATACTAATTTTTTATTAATTGAAGTTGTTTTAATAATGGCGGGCTTATGGATTAATTTAAAGTTAATGATGAATGATGAAGATTATTTTGAATATGTATTATTTTGATAATTATTAATAAAGGTAAAAAGTCATTTCATTGGTTAGTCAAATTTTAATAAATAATACAATTATTAAGTCAAATAGTAAAGGGTATTTTTGTCTTTATAGTAACATAGTTACGGATTTTCCTAACAGAACATACCGATAGGTGGGAAAGTGTTGTTTTGAAACTTGACGGGTGGAAAAATATCATTCCGCCAAACCTTGGATGAGAAAATATCATTCTCCCTTTACAATATTCACATAGATATATTAATACCGCCTTATATTGTAACAAAACCTGTGATTTAAGCATTGAAAAATGTCATTATTTACTCAAAATAGTTACATAATTATTTAAACTCAATAGAAAAATTGTCCATCCGCTTAAAGTTTAAATATAATAATAAATGATCATTGTAGTTTAATTCACTGAGGATTTTTGTTATTCTTCAATTATTTATGAATTAAAAAATATTTATAAATTAGATTACCGTATAAGGCGTTTGGATCATATAATGTTTTTTTATCTTAGTAATAAGAATATCGGAAAGAAATATTACATTATAGATTACCGGGTTTAAATTATTGTTGTGCTTGGTTCAATTGAGATGTATTAATAATTAATGTGCTTGGTTGACAGTAATAATAGATGTCCTTAAATATCCTTTTACTAGAATGCCCTTGGGATGATTACTTGTATTACTAATTAATCTGTTTGGTTGCCTATAACAATAGATGTCTTGATTACATTTTACTGAAATGCCCTTTAGATGATTACTGGGTATAAATAATTAACGTGTATGGTTAATAAAAGAAATGATCAATTAGCAAAATTTTGTTTCTTATATTTTAGCCAAGTATTTTATTGTTAAGTCATTTATTGACAAATTTAGACAGACTACTGAAACTCCGAAAGAAACCTATTGTATTTTCTATTGGGTATACATTCAACACCTGACCCTGGTATTGCAATAAATATAGTTGCCATCTCCCAATTTAAAACTCTATCTAAAACTCTGATTTGTGTATTGCCAGAAATCATAGTTCGTACATGTTAATTTCTACTTTAGTTTAATTGAAGCCTTTTTTTTTTTTCAAGGCAAAAGAAAAATTGTTTTTTTTTTTTGGTTTACACCATGGTTGGAATTTAGATGCAAGTTTCCAAATTTGAGGAAATTTGTTAACTTTTTCCACTTATCCTGCGCCGAAACCATGTGTGAAAAGTGTGAGAATTATTGGTACATTTGTCATATCACATATTTTAGAGTACCTGTGCATTTAGATTATGTTGAATCCAAGCAATGTACCAATAAATTAACTACAAGCTGAATAACGATGCTCTTTAAATCTGTGAACCAATAATAATAAATAATTTCGCACATTGCAACAGTGAACATAATCACCACCATATTTTAAGTGAACTCAATTTGACATCCGCAAATACTAATTACACAATACTCAATACACAATAATCATACATTAATGAATAAAACGCAGCCTATGCTACTCAACTTCACACAACAGTTTGTCACGGAAGGCTGTAAACCAATCATGCGTCATCTGTGGAGAATAAAATTCAACAACAATAACCCACATATTATCATTGAAGAGACAATAAACAAATCAACCTGATCAATTAAATGACTGCAGTACTTACAAAGTAAGGATACCCGTAGTTGATTGAAAAATCTTCTAGGGCAGCTTCCACAAACTTGGTTATATAATATAATACAAAATATCCGCAATCCATGTGGTTCCTTTGTTGAGGGACTTGGTGAGTGCATTTATCGGTCACAACAAATACATGAAATACTGAATATATCAACCACTAATTACCATCAACCAACACAATATATTGTTTTATCACCTTAGGCAGTTTCTCAACCAATGTTGGATGCTTGGGCATTGTTCCTGATTCATAAATATCCCTCACAAACCTGCATAATTAAGCTTGGACGATTTGAAACTCATTCCAGTACCACATCTCCAACAATACAATTTCATCATGTGCTCAAATGTGCTTGCAAATTCTGTTTTCTGATCCAAGCGAATCAAGTAGCACCATGCATCGAGTTTTAATTGCCAAGTTTACATCTCCACCAAAGTTGCACAAAATCAGTAAACTCCAATGACCCCTGTCAGCATAATTTATGCATATTATCAATGTCAACTCTTAAGCAACTGAAATCAACCCATGTCCGCGTTTGGTAAGTATAAAACAAATGCCTACAGCCACAATATCTTCACTCACCAGAGGACTATAAGAATGAACACATATTTCCTTCAGAATATGTTCAATTCGTCAATCCACTTCAGCAAGTTCCCTTTGTCCATTTCTTTTGTGTACATAAAAAACCACATGTAGTCTAGGGTGATGAAATTGTGCAAGTTGTCTCCTTTAAAACTCCTTCACAAGTTCCTGCAGATCAGAAATATGCAGTCAATCATATAAAGTAACCATATTATGTAAATATGGCGTGAAGCATGTAAATTGTAAAACAGTTTCGTACCCCATGTGGAGGTCAAACATACTGCTACTCAACATCCCCCCTCCGCTTCTGTTTGCCAATCGCCTACTTGACCTTCGTTGATTTGTGGCACCTACATATGTTTATCGTTCATTTACATTAGCAAACAATTCCAAACATCTTTCATAACTGAAAGCATTAGTCGGTTTACGAGTTGCAAGGTTGGTACCTTTGCATTTGCTGCCCTTTAAGGCTGAAAGAATCTCCTGATTTTTTTCATGTACTGAATGACTGGTCCCACCTACATCTGCACATCAATAAATTATGAGCTACGTTAATAAGCATTATTCCCAACCATACAACAAATTGACTCCATAACTATCCAATCGTAATACCTTTGACATTGCTATCTGCACAAACTATGTGACTCTCTTAACATTGTTCACGAACTTTTGCGCTTTCCGTCATCACAACTAGGCAATGTGGTGGTCCTCCCATCGTTCCTGCACACTAACCCATAAAACAAAGCACATCAAAGAGGAAAAGAAAACAAAAATTATAGAACTGACACTTTATAAATGCTAGTATACCTTGATCGTACTTTCCTGGTGAACTAAATGTCAGTTTCCATTAGTAAATCAAAATGCCACATTCACCATACTAAGACAACAAACATTAAACGCACAAACATGTAGACATCCTTTTATACATCACTACAAAAGTTAAGAGTTTTTTACATTCCATAGTAGTGAGTTATACCTTCCCGTACTAACTGCAAACATACAACATTACCATTTAATTAGTAGACAGACATGGTTTTCACAAAAAATATAACAAAAGACATCATCCTGTATGCAGTTAGGATATAGGCAAAATACAAAAAGGGGAATACAACCACTGTGTCAGCATACTAATAACCTTGTGCACATTACAAGACTTCACTAGAAATCAAACGTTGGTTAGTACTCATTACTTGCTCCAAGCTGCATCTTCACAAAATCTCTCTGCACGTGCATTGGTAACCCAAACAAGATATCTATCTTGTGAGGTTCCTTGCAAATCCCCATGGTGGCTGCCAACATCTTAGTGACTGTGAATCCATCCAATTGAGAAATGATCGAATACACCTACCCATTACGGTCTTTCTCTTAGGTCTCCTTCTTGAAGTAGTCAGCAATACCCTTCAGCTCAGCTCGGGTCTCAAACCTGTCCAATGTGGCGTGCCAATCTGTTGCTTTTCTAGCCTCTTTTTTCCTCCTCTTACTACTGACCACAACTCTGCTTTGACTAGCAGCGGCCGCCTGACAAGTAGAATCAACCACATTATCCTTTGGCGGGGCAATGGTGTGCCCGTCGACATCGAGATCTACATTGACATTGATGTCCATCTGTTCATCATTGTTGTCAGCAGTGTCATTATTCAAATCTTCAACAGCATTAGCTGCTATCTCCGCACTAGCTCCCTTGGCCCTGTCTTTATTGTAGATGGCAACAAAGGAATCATAGTGCACCCACGGTTTGTGTCGCACTGCTCTTGCAAAATGATGACTCTACAAAAAAGTTAATCATCATAAGATATATTACATTTGTATGAGTACATATAAATGTGAAGTTCAGAAAATAAATATACACAAATAAACCAACACAAGCATACTTACTCGGACTCAGTCATCGAAGACATCCTTGGTACATGTAATGCATTTCTCCTCATCATTCCACTCGAAGTCGCTACCTTTCTCAAACATCTCATTGATTGCATTATATTGCCTCCTCAATATCTTGACCCTCGAGTCGATATGCGGTTGTGCTTTCAGACTAGAATGAGGAAGCTTTTCCCGCATCATCTTTTCGACCTCAGCTAGGTAACCGCATTTGAACCCCCACTCAGTTCTCTAAAATGGCTGCTCTTTCAGCTCCAATAGACACTCCACCAACACAGTGTCCTCCTTTTTTGTCCATTGCCGCTTACTTCCCTTCGCTTTTGCCTTTCCCTTTTTGCCCTTTTTCATAGGCAAAAGGTTGTCATGCATGCTAATGCTCTTGTCGAACTCATGGGATCAAGATGTTGACCTCTCCATATTGCTGAAACAAAAAAAAAAAAAAAAAAAAGGGAGATTAGTGATATTGGGAAAAAAAAAATCAGGTTACAACTTCGTTTATACACAGTGTTCGAGCTGCTGATATGTGCAATATTCATAATTTTAAGTAAATCAACAAGAATAATATATGAACACGATCACTTAACATTCAACCATCTACATTACGATAAATGTAAGTCAAAGTACAAGTCCACAAACAAAGCATATGTGTTTGGGTTCATTCATACATGACAAATCAGAAAAGATAGAAATTTAAAAAGTCACAACACTACACATAAACTAAACACAAGCACAATCATTCATTCCACGCGGCCATCCAAGTATTGAACATTTCAGCCACCAAATTGTCTCTAAATGCAGTCCATGCAGCACTAGGATCAACGTGCCTAATCAATTCTCCATCGTCATCCTGTTGCCCTTCATCGTTCACCTCTTCCTATAGCTTCGTTTCAACCGGGTCATTGGGCAACTCAGACCTTATGAAATTGTGCAAAAGACAATTGGCAGTAATGATTCTACATTGAGTTTTGATGGGGTAGTAAGATGTGTCCTTCAATATTCCCCATTGTGCTTTTAGGATGCCGAAACATCACTCAATATAATTTCTTGCTTGAGAGTGTTTCAAGTTGAAAAATTCTTGCGGTGATGTCGGTTGGTGACCTTGTCGCCATTCACTCAAATGATATCTTTGTCCTCGATAAGGGGCCAAAAACCCTTCTCCGTTAGTGTATCCAGCATCACATAAATAGCATTGCCCTAAAATAAACAATTTCAAGTCAATAACAATTACTAAGTGCACTATTATGGCATACCCTAACATTAAAAATACAATTTATTTTGTTATATTACTTTGGGGGACCTTTAATCCATTTCTCCTGGTAATGGCATCCCTAAGAACTCTACCATCTGCAGCGGAACCTTCCCACCCAGGGAGGACATATATAAGCTGCATGTCAGGTGGTATACACCAAGGACATTAGTTGTGATTTCATTTTTCCTTGACCGGTACCTAGATATGTCGTCAGCTAGCACGTGAACCTTTATGTATGTTCCATCTAAGGCTCCTAAACAGTTCTAACACAGAATATCAAAAATATTTTAGAGAAAACACTAAGTCTGATTTTAATAAGCTACTAAGCTACATGTGCATCCTAAACTTAGTGATCAGATTGTACCTTGAGCCATTTCCACCGATCATCGGTTGAGTTCTTAGGAATGGCCTCTGGTTTTTAAACAGTAGGGTATGCAACCTAAACACATCATTCAAGATAAGTGAAAATTGTGGCTTACCTTCTCAGTGGATCTACACATTTGACGTTTCATAACTCTGGTCTTTTGGTTATGGGCAAGGATGTGAAGAAAGGTCCTAACTAATTCTTCTACGGATGAATGACGGGTTGATTTTAAGTTGCCATGTATAGTAAGTAAATTACATAATTTGTGAAATAGAGCCTTATTAATTCTACAGCTCTCAAAACATAACTCATTACTTTGGAAAATCATGGTGTGTAAATTGAACTACCTAACCTTAAACTTAGATGCAGACTCACTAGCATATGATATAGCAGCCCTACGTCTACCTCGTATATTAAGTGCATTAGCCAACCCAAGAAGGACGAGCATGGTGTACATGGTTTCCAACATGTCCAAATGGAAGACTAAAAGGGCAACTAAGTGCATCTTCTGCCTAACTGTTAAACGAGCCATAGCTATTTCACATAATTCATTGATCAAAGCATAATAAAGTCAATCAAGCATGTACAAGTCCTTCAACCCATAACAAGCAATTGTATATGGAAGAAATCAAATTGAATATCAAACCCTAAACAACATAAACATCAGAATTTAATAATCTCACCACCAAACAAAAATTCACCTCAAACACTCATACAATTCTCAACGTCCCACACATAAAATTTCTCATCCATCACACAAACCAACATAAACATCACAAAAATTTCACATCAATCCCTCAAAACTGTCTTCTTTAGCAATTCAATTGGTATTATATTATTGAGGCATGGCATTATTAAACTCACCTTTGTATTGTTTTCTTATGTATATGTTTCAATACTCAGTGTTGTTCATATCTATTGATGAAACTTAGCTTTGTCTGTACAGAAGGGTTAACTGGGTCATGGGGATAAAATTCAGCATGATAGGCCTACTGTTGTTTCTGAGCTTTCAAAGTAAGTTGATGCTTTCTTAACTTAGTCAGTTTTGTTTGTATAGCTTTAATCCAGTAAAGTTGAGAAACCTCTTTAATTCTACGCCTTTGTTAAGCATGGGTTGGGTTGTTCCTATCTTTTAAGTCAACTTTTTGATTAATGATTACAATTTGTGTCCCCACTGATAATAGAATGGAGAAATAATTGACATCTTTCTTGCATGGGAGTGTAACATCTAAGCTAGTAGCTTCCTCTTAGCTTTATGGTTTTTGGAAAGACAACTTTGATTTATTCAGGATAGAGCCAACAATAATGATTTTTCTATTTTTAAGTTGTTGTATCGCAAAATTGGCAATTTTTTGTTAATTGTTAATCAATAAATTTTTTAAGTCAGCAAATGTTTGAATATTCTAGGGCTAACATCTGATCCTTATTATCGTTTGTGCTAAAGGTACAAAATTACGAAGGCTGGAGCAGGGAGGAACCATACTGTGGTGGTTACTAAAGATGGTCATTCCCTAGCCTTTGGTTGGAATAAACATGGGCAACTGGGTTCAGGTTCAACAAGAAATTGTGAGTACAAATTTGTGAAGTTCGTTGTGTACAATGTATCATCACAAACATATTTTTAATTAAGGAGTGCATTACCTTTTGTTATCACATCATTGGGTTGCACTTCAAATGTGAATGTGAATATATAGATTTATAATCTTTATATTGATTTATTTGTTTGTAGAAATTGAGGCATCTCCTGTTCGCTGTCTTGTGTCTGAAGTGAAAAGTACTGCATGTGGGGCCAACTTTACTGTATGGTTATCATCAGTTGAAGGAGCATCTATACTGTATGGTTGTATATTTGTTTTCATTGAGTTTCTTAATTTGTTAGCTGATAATATTCAGGCTTTTTGGCTTTCAATATTCAGCTTAAGTACTTGATGGGAAGTCGGAAGAGGTTGGAAGGTATCTTTCTAGTTTCACAAAGGTTGATGACACCAAAACTATTTTCAGATTATGATGTTAACACCGAAAACCCTAAGCTTAACCAATAACAATAATAAGTTATTCAAAATTTAAAACATAGCCATGAGCACATGCCAAATACCCATAAATTTATACCGACTAAAAAAATCATTTCTAATAATAACAATAATAACTTATTCCAGTTTGGAAACATGGCCACACTCACATGCCGAATACCCATAAATTTGTACCAACTAACACCATCATCTCACCATACTAAACCCACCCCAACCGTGCAGCCAAAAATGTATGTAGATGCCCCCTAAAACAGTCCAAAGGAAAGCAATATCACCCAAAGCACAAGTAACCCAGACATGCCAAAGCTTTAACCACAATGTTAGTCAAATAATTACCGAATGCACAAAAAATTCCAACAATAAATCAATTTCAGCATTTCAATTACCTTGCCATGTCCATTGACCATATATACATAGTATTTTAGCCACCATTACATGCACAGATCGACAAAAAATGCAAACATAAACACAAAAATTCCAACCACCATTGCAACCATAACAGTAACCCAAAATGCAGTCCATACACACAATTTCAGCATGAACACACATAAAAAGAACACACCTAGCCAAACATAAAATACAAAAAACAAAGCAACCCTAAATGCAACGCAAAAATCACGACATTAAACCACCAACCTACTGCCATTTCGAACTATTTTCATGTCATTTCAACATCAAATCGGTTATTCCACGGCAATATTACCCCCTGTAAAGCGACACAGACCAACCCTCTCAATTTAATAATCTTCCTACAGCATAAGGAGGCGAGGAACTTACCGAAAACCGCGATTAGAGTGTTGTTGGGAGCAAAGGGATGGGGACGAAGAGCAGAGGTTGCTATGGCGTAGATGCTGGACCAACGAAAGAGGCAAAATGGAGAAGTTAGAGTTTAAAATTGCAATCCAAACAAATCACGTTGCAACCATAACAGTAACAAAAAATGTAGTTCATACACAAAATTTTAGCAATTTCAGCCTAAAGCACATAAAAAAGAACACACCGAGACAAACCTTTAATAGAAAAAACAAAGGAACCCTAACTCAAACGCAACAAATCACGACATTTAAACCTAAACCCTACTGCCATTTCAAACTATTTTCATGTAATTTCAGCATCAAATTGGTTATTCCACTGCAATATTACCCTCTCTAAAGTGAAACAAACCAACCCTGTCAATTTAATAATCTTCCTACACCATAAGGAGGTGACAAACTTATCGATAACTGTGATTGGAGTGCTGTCGGGAGCAAACAGAGGGCAACGAAGACCCGATGTTGCTACGATGGAGATGGTGGACTAACGATAGAGGCAAAATGGACAAGTTAGGGTTTAGGGTTGCAATCCAAACAAATCACGCAACATACAAAGCAAAAAGAGGGCAAAGGACTTACCAAAAATAGCGATCGGACTGACGAACTGGCGAACGAGATCGACGAGAAGAAGACTCTAGTGACTACGAACAAGTTTTAGCGCAGAGAAGGAAATCGTGCCTATTTGTGCGATTTTGATTTTTTTTTTCTTTTATACTATAGTTTTAATGGAGTTCAAGGGCATATTGGTCACAATATGCAAATATCTGAGGATAATATGGGTACACCAATCTTCATGGAATTTCTAAAAAAAATGATAAAAAACAGGGCAGTTTCATCCGGAAAATAAAAAAACTGAGGACAAATTCATCTGTTTGTGCAAATTGGCTATTTTATAATTATTAATAAACCAAAGGATATTTTCGTCCACATAATCCATTGTTTAGGGGCAAGATTGGACATAAATTATGATTACCAGAGTAATGTTTTAATAACAGCCCCCCTCAGGTAATATTATTCCTGTCAATTTACCCCCATTTGGCATTGTTTGTCATCTTATTTTTCGGGAATGTTTTTGTACAAAAATGTCAAACATGGTTATCTATTCAATTAAACAAATATTACCCACATTAAAAAATTTCAACCTGATCCAAACAGGCCCTATAAAGTAAATTGATCCAGCCGTTTAAAATCTATATGATTAAAATTGTATAATTCATGATAGAGCACAAAATGATGAAACTAGTTCATATATTTCATGTTAATTGGTAATTAAAAGTTGTCTATGATTATATAAATTAATCAAATCATGAGATAAATGTTTTTTTTTTTTTTTAACATAATTATGTCAAAACTTTAAAGCACAACTGAATTACATGAAAAGAAAAGAAAAGTAAAAAAAAAAAAAAGGTGAAGATGGTCCGAATTATTGAAGTAATTATGACCATAATTATGTATTGGCGAACAACTCAAAATGAAAGTTGTACCTCCAATAAAGTAAAATTAGTTAAGAGAATATTGTATTGTTGGAAATGTTATATTAATGGAAAGATAAATTATCTTGAAGATTATTAGGAATGTTTAGGAAAATGTGTTTGGTTAGGTTGGAATAAATTGTTAGGTATGTTATATTAATATGTTTGATTGGGATGAATAAATTGGTAGGTATGTTATATAGATTACTAACTTATCCTTCTTTTTAAATATTAAATATTAATATAATATTATTTTTTTAATCATTTCATTTAACCCCTTATATTTGAGATTTTGCCAAAACACCTTAACCACATTAAAGTATAATTTCTAACAAAATCACCCCCACCCACCCTAAGCCACTATTGGCCACCACCGTTGGCCGCCAAAACGGCACACAACCGACCATATCTAGATGATCGTGCATCGATTTGGCCGAAAACGCCAGATCAATAGTCATTAATGGGCAGCCTTGTGACCGTTAACAACCATGGATCTGACCGTTAATGGCCACATCTATTCCGACATCATGCGACATGGATCTAGTCGTTAACGGCCAGATCTGACTATTTCCAGCCAAATCTGTACACGGTCGGCTAGATCAAACTGGTCGTACATCGTTCTGGCGACGTCAGTCGACAGTGGTCTTAGGTGGCCTACAATTTGTTTTAAATATAAGGACATTACTGTCCAAAAACTTAATTAATTACGGGTAAAATTGTAATGACAGGTTCATGTAAATTAATTTCAAAATAAGGGCATTATTGTCCAAACATTTTAATAGTTAAAGATAAAATTGTAACAAAATTAAGATTACCAAGTAATCTTAAAATACCTAAGAAAATGAAGGTATTCAGATTACCACCTATATAATCAACAGTAATAACTATTTGTTTTTTAAGATTATCAAAATCTTATATTACTTGACAACCAAATGTGGTAATATAAGTAATATAAGATGACATTACTTCAGTAATGGGGGATAACCTCCAACCAAACACCTCCTTAGGGTTAAGACAACTCCAAATTCTAAAATGGTTAATGACAATTTCCCACCCAAAGGCATAAGTAAGTTTTCCCACATGAAACGTTTCAAAAAAACAATTTCCCACCTATCGCTAAAATTCAAACGTTAGTTTTAATGGTAAAAGGACATTTTCCTCAGTTTGCACAATTTTTATTATCAGATTAATATTGCTTACACCCCTAAATTACAAACACATAAATTACCTTAACCAACTTGAAAATTACCATTAAACCCTTAAGTTTTAAATCATTTGCTAATTTTTTCATATTTCAAATATATTAAAAATTATTTATTTATATTATTAATATAATATTTACAATACTAATTTTCAAATAAAAAACTAATATAATTTTAATTATATAAATATTGTAAGGATAAAAAGGGAAAAAACTAGTCCACGACACCATAGTATTTTCCTTAGTGGGGTAAATGTAGGAAGCAGAATGGGTGGCTGAGTAAGCCCATAAGCATCCATCGTTGACTTGTTGACTTATATTTCTTTCCTAAGATAATAAATAACATCATCAACACCTTGAAAATTGAAAATTATAAAAAGTTGACTCTTCCAACATCATTTCTCCTACTTCACCTATAAAAGAAATTTCAAAATATATATATAAAGAATTTTATGTTTTTAGAATTCATAAATAAATCTAGTAATTATTTCATTTTCAAGAACATTAAAAAAAATAAAAAAACTTTAAAAAATACAAATGACCTAAAATATACATAGATTTACATTTTCAATAGATTTGCATTACAGCGTATGTAAACTTTTTCCTTTAAATCATATCACATTTTTTTAAACAATTTATTACAATAATTTAACGTTAAATAAAAAAATTCAAAAAAAAATTCTCATTAGCAAAAAAGGTCTAGATTCTAAAAGAAACGTTGACGTTCGCACATAATAATTCATATATAGAATAAATCTCAAGTTAGAACGTCTTAATATTAATTTTTCAGGATCATATATATATATATATATATATACCATTAGATTTGAATCATATCAGTCAATTAAGATAAATACAACAGTAATTAAATATGGTGTTGATGATATTAATATCAATACGTCTTTACTAGAGAAGATATATATCATGAAATATGTTTCCATATCATGATTAAGGTCAACCCTTACTGAGGAAAGTTGAGTCACAAAAACTAGATATGCTACTTTGCTCCAACATGTAGCTCATAAAATTGACTTGGATTCAATGTATCATTTCACTAAATCTTAATCTTTGAATTTGCATGAGAAGAGTCTTTTCAATAAAACAATATATATTTGAATTGTCTCTTTCTTTGCATCTTTTTTGGATATTATTCTTTTACGATAACACCCTTTAGACAAATTAATTAGAAATTAAATTATCTGAAATAAATTTAGATTGATGTAATTACATTGTTGTTAACCTAAATATATTAAGATTAATTTAAAATTCTCTAACATTCTCTTATAAGCTTATGGCTTTGAATGAATTTGTTAGGGGATGTTTGTCTAAGCTTATAAGTTGGTCAAACTAGCTTATAAATTATCAGTCATAATTATGCATTCTTGAAAATGAAGACAAACCTCTTGATGACAATCAATCTCTTTGAAGAATCAGAAATAATAGAAAAATCAGGTTTGTCTTATTCCTAATTTAATATCAGTATTTTATAAACAAGTATGTGGGTTATTGAGATTTGAGTGCATTGATATTATATTGATTTTGTAATTCAACCTTTATGATTTAATGCATTGATTTATATTTTGATTTGGTGATTAATTCTTACATGTGGTATCAGAGCCACACATATTAGTTTATAAGATCTCAATTTTGAGGTTATAATTGGGATCAAAATCAAAATTGATTTTAGAGTTCATATTAAAAGTTAAGATTCTTGAATAAATAAGGAATCCAAATTGGGGCTTTTATGTTTTGAACCCATATATGGTTTTTTCCGGCATCAGAAAGACCTTTTCCGGCCATTGGAGGGTGGATAGATTGATTTTTTGCTGAAGGACTCGAAAAATACAGATCTGGAATTTTCCAAATCGTAGGTGTGAAATTGTTATTTTTCAAACCTTTAGGGGCTACATTTTTTTTACAAAAGTTTAGGGTGTATTATGATATTTACAGAATTAGGGTTAGCCAACCCGTCTAAGTCAAACTAGGTCAACCCAACCGGGTGAGACAAGGTCAAACCGACCCGAAAAGTCAAAACGGGTCACCCAACCCGACCTGATCCGCGCGGGTCAAACCAACCCGATCAACAAGGGTCAACCTGGCCTAATCAAATAAGGATCAACTTGACCTGGTCAACAAGGGCCAACCTAACCCGGTCAACAAGGGTTAGCTCGTCCAATCAGTTTGGGTCAACCCGAACTTGCCAAAACCGAGTCAACTTGACCCGGTCAAAGCTAGACCATTGACTTCACGTATGTGGGGCGCGTGAAAGCACGTGATTACACGTGGTGGCGTGTGTGTCTGACTGGTGGCGTGTGAAAAAGCATGGGTGTGGTTTTCTAGAGTACGGAAGTGTTTCTCGGCGCGTGGAAGTGATATTCTGGTGCGTGAAAACGTGTGAGAGTGTGTATGGGCGTGTGGAAGCGCGTGAATGGTGTTCCTGGCACGTTAATGCATATGAGACTCTTTTTAGGCGCATGATCATGTTCTCCAGCGCGTGAAGGTGATCTTTTATCACGTGGTAGCGTGTGCGAGCATGTATGGGGGCATGTCGACACAGGATATGATGTTTCTGACCAATATTTTAAAAACAAACCCGAGGCAAAACCCGACAAGCTGATCGGGTCCTAGGTGGACCAGTTGAATCAGGTCAACTGGTAGGTTCAACCGGTGATGTCATCATGCTAACGCCAGCATGATGACGTCAGCAATGTTACTGTTCACAAAATGCAGAATTCCAAAATTCTCATATCAGGATCCAAATAACTCCAAATAAAAAGTCAATAGCAAGGCATCATCAAACATTGCCTCACCCGAATGAACAAGCCAAAGTATAGAGAACAAACTTATCATAAACACACCAGCAAACTTATCATAAACACACAAAAAGGAAGAGATTATTAGCACCTGAATGACCAAGCCAAAGCATAGAGAACAAAGGAAATGGTAACCTGCCAGATAATTGCAATCTGTCAAAAGAAATGGCAAAGTGAATTAAAGTAAATATATAAAAGTAAACAAGGAGTATAGAGAACAAATGGGAGGAAGAGGCGACAGTTACTTGGCGAAGATGAGTTGCCGTTGACTGTTGGAGAGGTGGAGCTTGACCGTGAACTGTGAAGAGATGAGATCGAGCAAATGTGAGGAAGAGGAGACAGTTCCTAGGCAAAACGAAGAGGAGATCAATGGTGTAGCTCCAAGATCGACGATGAATAGAGTAAATCGGCGGTGAAGAGTGAAGAAAGGATAGAGGAGATCGTAAAATGGGAGGAGAGTCTCGATACCCCAGCTGGCGATGAACAAAGCAGTTCACGCCTTCATGATGAAGAGACAAAATCAACTGTGAAGGAGAGACTCCGGTGGAAGATTTTCAGACCAAACGTGAGGGAAATGGCGTAAAAATGGAGGGGAAATCGTTGATATTTGGGTTTAAGAGGTATAGGGTTTATTTTATAATAATTTATATGAGACTTAGTTTTTTTGAAATAACGGTTGGACCGGTGGATTGCCATGGTGCATTGGTCCAACCGTGGGTGTAAGTGGGTAGTTATAAATTGCTGATTATTAGCCTCACCCAGCCCGGCTCACTAGCCGGGACTCAGTTGAACCAGTTAGACAGCCCAGGTTGGGCCAAGTTTTAAAACATTGTTTTCGACGTGTGTGAGCGCGTGTGACTGTTTTTCAACGTGTGTGGTTGCGTGTGAGCCTATTCTGGTACATTAAAGATGAAATTACCTTTAAATCACATTTCCTTCTATTGTTGTTAAAGTTATACTCCATCTAGGCGCAACAATTATATAGAGTATAATTTATAAGGAGTGATTGTTCTTTTGGTTGAAACAATTGTCAAATTAAGATCAGGGCCGTCTCTAGAACATTTGTGACCCTAGGCAGGAGTTACTTTGGGACTATCTAATAATATAAGCATATATTAAAAAAATTATTTCATTTTTTTTTTTTGCCTTTTGAGATGAAAAATCACTAGGAGAGGTGGACAGCAATCGGCATGCTAACAAGGTTAGGTTGGTGGGGGGTTTTGGAGAGTAGATGTTGGAGAAGTGATGGATGGTGAAATGGGTGATTTCCAATGCCAAGATTGATAAGAAAATGCTTGAGAAGTCATGGCCCAAAAGGTATCAATGGCCGGCGATTGGCAGAGTAAACGGATAAGGTATGATAGGGGTTTTGGTGAGAGGGCTGAGGGGAGGAAGATGGTGGTGTCGGGGAAGGCCAACAATGTCGGGTACATGCAAAAAAGGCTGGAAATGGTTGTCGTGTGGTGGAGTTGGGTTGCGAGATTCATCAAAAATTAGTCAAATCGAGGGCTATCAAGGTTGGGAAATGATAAAATGATAATTTCAGTCGATTTTGGTGAGAAAATCGACCGGAACCAAAATTGACCGAAATCAACTCCAAACCACTGGCGGCAAAAGAGGGCTGGAGATGATTTATGTGAATGTCAAATTTTGGGATTGAATTGGGGGTGAGTAATTTGAGATATGTAAATGATTATTTTAGTCTTCCATTGTTAAAAGAGATTCAATGTGTTAATTTAGGGGTATAAACTAGAATATACAAAACTAGAGGTACAAACTTGCTGTTTTGTTAAACTTTGGATGAGGATATACGTAAAAAGTTTATAATAAATTTGGGTTTTTTTAGCTTTTTTTTTTTTTTTAGGCCCCTTGACTTAGATAAGAAATTATAAACCATTTTCATTTTTATAAGATATTAAAAAAAAATTATAAAAAATTTGAGCCCCCATTTTTTTGGGGCCCTAGGCAGGTGCCTCACCTGCCTACCGCTTAAGCCGGCCCTGATTAAGATTGTCAGAGATAATAAGGTATTATATCTCATGAAATCTTAATTAAGGCAATTAAAATACAATAGGATTAAAATTGAGATTGTCCGAGATAATTGGGTATCATATCTCGCGAAATCTTAATCATGAAAATTAAAATTCCAAAAAAAAAAAAAAAGTTATTGAATTAAGATTATTAGAGATAATTAAGTGTGTATCTAAGAAATCTTAATATTAAAGACTATATTATTTAGTATCATTAGAACAATTTTGTGAGTTGTCAGAATGTTTAATCGCCAAAGCAATGCATTCATTGAAGCTTGCAAGATTTTTCATTAGATGAATGATACATTATTTTTAGTTTATGGCAACATTATTCAATATCATGAGAATATTTTTGGACTGTCATAATGTTTATTCGCCAAAGCGTAGCATTCATTGAAACTTATAAAATTATTTATTTGGAAAATGACACATTCTTCAATTTCAATGCACATAATTTCCTGCCAAAATGGGTTATTATTTGTATTAAAATTAAAGGTTGCATAAGGTTGAATTTCGGGAAATGCACTAGTCCCGAAAAATACAATACACATTTAAGTGGATGATTTTTCAATTGACATGCATTTTCCTCTTAAGTGGAGGATGAACTTTGACCTTGAAAGTTTTATATGCCCAAAAAGGACGATAGTCTTTTGAATGTCATATGTTCTCATTAGTTATTTTTGATAACCTTAGGTGTAGGGTCCTAATAGCATGTCATTTTCTGTGCCAAAGTGGAGTTAATGATGATACATCAGGAATCCCTATAAGATGTAGCTTATCAGGTTTTAAAGCTACTTTGAATATCTATTGCCTATAGTTTTATACTTGGGATACTAATATCATGTCATTTTCTTTGCCCAAAGGGGGGTTAATGGTGATGCACCTAGTGTCCTTATGTAAAATAGCTTATGAAGTTTAAAGCTATTTTGATTAATTATTGTCTATGATCCTGAGATATTAATAGCATGTCATTTTCTCTGCCCAAAGGGGAGTTAATGGTGATGCACTAAGAATCCCTATGATAAATAGCTTATAAAGTTTTTTAAAGCTATTTTAATTATTTTTTGCTTGTAATATTGAATTGTTGCATCATTTTTTTTAAGTGGTGGAATCAAGATATTGAGTCAGCCCTGAGAATGTTCCATAAGTCATGTTATTGATAATGAAATTTCATAATTCCCATGTTTTATAATTTATTATATTATTGTTTTATATATGCATGAATAGTTGTATATTTGTGGGAATATGATTAAAGTGAATTTATGTGCATGTTGTTAAGTACATGAATTTCATGCTTGAAGGATTTATGGATGAGATAAACGGTAATTGCCAAAGCAATCCATTTATTGATACTCATAAATTTCTCTGTCATTAATTTGAAAAATTTATTTCTTATCTGTATTCTATCAAAAAAGGGGTTCTTATGTATTTTATATAGTGGAACCTTGGATAAATCAATTGTAGTGTACCGCCAAGGTAATTTTTCATCCCAAAAGAGTTGAATTATCCAAAAGTTGGGTGTTATTGTTGATTGTTTTATTTATGAGATTTAGTTGTTTGTTGCATTCCACACATAAGGTAAGTGTGCAATATTTCAATTTAAGACCCTGTGAGAATAATACCCATGGTGATATATTATTAATATAGTATTAATATTCCTTTTTGAGTTATTTCTTGTTCATCTTACCATACGAGTCTCCTCATGCAGTTGATTAGTTAAAGATAATCTTTAACATTTAAATAGACAAATGAGATTCAATAAATCGATCTTTATATTTGTCTTCAAGGGGAAGAGAATTTGTTCTTGATAAAAGTGTGAATGTCCTTATTAGCTTTGTCTTATTTAGATTTCTTAAAGACTCAATCTGCTTGTAAGGAGAATCAGGGTAATATGTTGAAATTTAGATCCTTGGATAAAAAGGTTTACCTTTTTGTATGAAGGAAGGATACAAGAAAATTATTTTTCTAAGAATATTATTTTTTGTAGTGCTTAACTTGTTTAAATCTTTCTTTGATGCACTACAGATAGTTGAATTCTTTTCCTTGGCTACCTCTCTAATTTGTTTAAGAAAATGTGAATTTTAAGATAAAGATTTTCTTCATGTTTGTTTTAGCAATTTTGAAACCATGTCTTAATTATGTTAAAAATTGTCAAGATTAAAAATTTTCCGCATATAAATGTTTTCTTTTTCTGATAATTTTTTTTTTAATTTATTCTTGACAATCCCTTTATAGTTTAAGGGGAAGGTTTTTGCTATATTTTTTTTTTGATATATCATGATTCATATATGAGTCTTGAAAAGTTTCAAAGTATTTGTTTAAAGCTTTAATTGAAGGTTTTAAAGGTTATAAAGAAATTTTGAGGTAATAAGTATTGTAATGAAATGAAACTATCATTTATATATAGTTGTTATGTCTCGTACACCTAAGCAGATTGAGATAGCTGAGAGACAAGGTCGCACTGGTAAAGGTATGGTGAAATATTGATGACTAGACAAATTTGTCTATATATTTTTTTTTTGAAAATTGTCTTTTCTCACATTGGCTAGAAACTCCTATTCAGCAGATACTAGTTTTTCTTTTAATCCTTGAGTTATTTGGAAACTCGAGTTTAGTACATTAGCTTTCTTGAAAACACTAAGCTTTATAGGTGTATTTCCTTGTATCATGGCATAAAGATTATTAAAGCTGTTAAAGTTTGATAAGGTTGATATAGTTAAATATCTCATACGGAAGCTTTTAAATTCTTTTTAAAATTATTGTTATTAGAGGTTAAGAGGAATGATATGGATTCTATGAAACATAATTGTTTGTGATAGCTTGTGTTTTCCCTAAATATAGTTGTACTCAATTGTTATAGATGAGTGTATAAAGCTAAAGGGATTAAAAGGCATATTAAAATGCTTTAAGGCTAAATTATTAGCTATGAGCTCCACATAAGGATACATATGTTTCATAGTAAGGTCATTTCTCTTATGTTTTCTAATGCCCTTTTGTAGAGATTTTTGTATCACTAATTTTTTGACCTTAAACTCCATATTTATGCTTACATATCTTCTAAGGTCAGTGGAAGGTTTCTAAGTATAGATCATTGAGTGGTATTAAAGGAATGTTTTTTTTTTTAGACTTTTTGTTTTATGCTCACATTGGGTATTTCTAATCTCGAGAGGCAATTAGAAATGGTGAGCAGACTGAGTCAGATGTCTTAATTTTTTTTTTTTTTTTAAATACGTTTTAGTATATGTCTTAAAGGGCTTATGGGGGCTGTCTTGCATAAATTCTTGAAGTATTACATATATTTTATGTCCTCATTAGTATGGTCAAGAACTATGATTACGGTTGAATGCATGCTACAGTGGCTGTTATGGCCGACTCATTAACCAAAGTGTTAAACTTTTTAATTTCTATATAGATGTGATAACATGCATTTTGAGTTTTTGATGCACTTGGTTAGTGGGAGTTTTCTTCAGTCTATTACATGACATCATTTGTATTTCTAATAAACTGGATATCAAATCTATATTTGTGGATCCACGACATTATGAAAAATGATATGATATTGCTATTATATAATGTCACATGCATGCAAAAGATATTTTACACTGTGACAGGCTGAACTAAAGTTTGTTGACCTCATTGTTTATATGAGTTGTTTGCTTGTTTTCCTGTACGGAAGTATTTTGTTGTCACTTTGAATGCATATGGTTTTGTTTTCATGATAAGTGTTTGTTATAGTTTAATATTAACATTTGAAGATTGATGTAGAATACATCAGTACTGATTTTATATTGGCTGATCCCCTAACTAGAGGACAAAGAGTTGTGGTTTTAAACGTCATGTATAGAACATGGGCGTTTTAGGGTCTTTTGATATTGTGGGTTAGTGAGAGTGTGATATATTTTTTGTTGACTTATGCTATTTTATTTTGATCATGATCATTAGTTCTTATATATCTACATACATATACATATGCACATATGAATGATGAAATACAATATTGTGTTTCAAGAATAGGGTTGCTCTTGAGAATGACAATTGTATATGGTTAGTGAAATACAACATTATGTCTCAAGAATAAGGTTTTTTTTAGAATAACAGTTTGTATAATTATGTTTCATATTTGTATCTCGAGATTATTGGTTGAAACATATTAGCTTCATTGGAAGCTGAGTAGTTTCATTGGAAGCCGAGTAGCTTCGTTGTAAGTTGTGGATTTCTCTAGCTTTTCCCATAAGCATAAAGATTCTAGAGAGATCATAAACAGGACTGACGGGGAGTAGCACATGTTTTGTTTTGATCACTTGTTGAGTGCTATCCCCGCCACACTACCAGATTACTAATTCATGTGATTTGGTTATTAATAATTGTAATCATGGATTGATCTTATGTCGATTTAAGATGTAAAAATTGTCTTGGTTCATTATTGATAATCATATTGACATGATTGTTGGTCGAAGTGTTATCTTTGGACTATTTGTTTTCTTAAAATAGTGGCCACTTTAAAATAAAATGTTTGTTTACTCGGGAGTCAAAAATTGTTTTCTTTTATTAAAAGAAACTAAAAATAATTCATGTTGCCAAAGTGAGAGAATGTTGGAAAATTTCCTTATTATGGGCTAACATGAATTATGTTTTGATTTAATCCAACCGGGTAAACACATAGTCCAATGAGATATTTTGATGGGCTTAATGATCGTTTATTTTGAAAGCCTTATACACTTCATACTTAATTGATTTAGGTTATGACTACTAGTGTGGGTTACAGGGTTTATTAGGCCCTTGATGGGAGGGCCCAATAGATTGATATATAAATTGGTAATTTCCCTTTCCAAACGGATCATTGATTATTCCCATTAAATTATTAGTCATATTTACACATTCTTGGAAATGAAGACAAACATCTTGATCGACAATCAATCTCTTTCAAGAATAAGAAATAACAGAAATAAAGAATTAGAAATCAGATTTGTCTTATTCCTAATTTAATATCAGTATTTTATAAACTAGTATGTGGGTTATTGAAATCTGAGTGCATTGATATTATATTGATTTTGTAATTCAACCTTTATGATTTAATGCATTGATTTATATTTTGATTTGGTGATTAATTCTTACATCTTTAACTTTAAGTGGTTGCTTTTTGGCCCTTTTTTTTTTTTCTCCCTTTTCTTTGACTTGGACCATTTTATTTGTTGGCTTGGGCCATTCATTGATTTTGGGCCTAACCTTTATTTTATGGAAAGTGATTTTTTGCCTCCATTATATTTATCCGTATCCCCCACTTTTAAATATTTATTTATTGTTTTGACAAGTTAACTTTAATGTTGTTTATATTTTTGTTTTAATCTTTAACATATATTTCTTCCATAAACCCTAACTCTAAATTTGCATAATCATTGAAATATTTTGTTTTATTTCAAATATTTATTTGCTTAATAAAAATATATTACTAAACTATAGATAAAGTAAGAAAAAAAATATAAGTTTCAAATTTAAAATTGGGGAAATAGGGGTAAACGAAAAACCTAATTAAGCTTAGAGAGATATTTTTGGTATTAAATGAGGTTTAAAAAGTTTTTTTTTTTTTTTAATTACAGAAGAGGTGTATTTAGTGATGGGGGGTGAAGATTAGTAAACCAAAGTTTAGCCATCAGTAATCTAGTATAAAAGAAATTAACCAAAGTTAAAATTAGGAAAGAAGGAAAAAAAAAAAAAAGGCAAGTAAAAGAGTTTCGGGAAAATGAAAAGTTAAAAGTGAATATTAGTAAAGAAGAAAAAAAAAAAAGTAAGAACTAATTTAGTACCGTATAAGATATTATTTTACATTATATATAATTTAGTACCTTAGAATTAGGTTTTATAATATCTCGATTAACATGAGTGTTGAATAGGTAAAACAATAATATCACTAAAAGCTATTTGATGTGTTACAGATCGTAAAATGAGAGTACTTGGCATTTGCTGGAGCATTTTCCAAGACGATTTCATTGAATTGTTCATTCACTTTTGCAAAAGCCTTCATCAATTTAATAAAATTTAGATATTAAAATTTAAGACAACACATCATCAAATATGTTTGTACTAATGTAAATATTAATCAATATCAACAAATTTAGATATTAAAATTGATCAAATCACATTAAAAAAGAAAAATTCCAAATCATAATGGTAAACAAAACCCTGCTCTTGAATTGATCTTGAAAAATAAACAATCTCCTTAGGATCCAAGCTAATTGTCTTTTGGAAATTGGAGAACAAGTTAATAAAAGCACAATTAAAGATAATATTTATATGGTATATTTTGTTCTAGAGAAAGAGGAATAAAAAGGAAAAGAAAAGTATAGAGCAAGATGTGAAGAAGAGCAATATGAGGATTAATTTGGTCTGAAGAGGGGGATCTAACATGGTCTCACAAGTTCGAGTCTTCACAATTGCTAATAGGGGTGACCATTAGAGCTCTTATCAGGTCGGTAGTTCTAGGATTTTGGGAGATTAGTTAAGGTACGTGTAAGCTAGCCTAGGCATTTTCGGTCATCCAAAAAAAAAAAAAAAAGCTGAAGAAGCTGGGCAAACCTAAAGAAAGTAGAGTTGGGCAGTGCCCAATTCAACCGGGCACGAGATTGGGCCCAATGGGACTACTCTCAAATTGGGACTGGTCCTAGGCCCTGAGAAATATCAGGGCTTAGACCGGTCCCAGGATCCTAGTCCTAGGCACGTAGGATCAGTCCTATGGTCTAGAAATTACAATACCCCCTAATTTATATATATTTAGGGGCTAAATCGAAAAGATGTAGAGAGTTATGTAATTTTTTTGGGGTGATTTGTAAATTTTAATTAATTAGTAAATAAATATAAATGAATGGTTATTGGTTATAAATTTAGGGTGTTTTAATTTAAACTTTAAAGAGATAATTAAATTTTAACATAAATATATATTCACACAATACCACTTCACCAAATAAACAATTAATAAATTTGTTATTATTAAATTAATTTACATCGTCAAGTTTACATGTCCAAATCTATGTTTCAAGAAAGGTCAAGTAGTTCGGGATCTTCAGGGTGCTGTTGTAGTCTTCTGTCTGCATGAGTCCAATCCCGTAAAATGTTATGACTTCAACCATCTCATTGGTTAAAGAGCATATTCTGTCTTTAACAATACGACCACTAATTGAGATATTGATTCAGATGCAATTGTCAAAACTGACACAGACAAAATGTCATGTGCCATTTGGGCTACAATGGGGAATCGACTTTGATTTTGGTTCCACCATTGAAGCATATCCATCTCAATTTCTCCTTCTTGGCATGTAGGACATGTCCATTTGTATGTACCAATGCAGCTCATTTGGTCCATGTCTGTACGAGCTAGAGCTGCTACTTCCACCAACATCCGCTACTGAGTTCCATATACGTCCACTGTTTGATCCTTGTTGATAAATGTCTTCATCAGGGTCTTGCTGATCGTCTCTGCTAGGCATTCCATGTACATAGTCTATAAAGAAAAAAAGGCTTTCCAATTTTCTGTTAAAGTCTATCAAATAAGAACTATACTCATGATCTAAATGAGGTCCTATCTCCGTAACCATACATTTAATACGTTTAATTTAAACCTAGGATCTACAAAAGACCTAATCCATATAAGAATGGAATATCTAACCAGTATTTCCAGTATTTTGTTTCCATTTGTGAAACAATGTCGCTTAAAATCTTCATCATATCTATGTTTAGCAAAAGTTTTAGAAATTTGAAGTAAAATATCTACACTAAATTAGTAGTAGGATAAAAATACCATTTAATGTATTAGTGGAATCGTAAAAAACTTTAAGAAATGAATGAAAAACATTGCAAACGTCCAATTATCATCATTGATGACGTCGTCCAGATAGTTCTTTTGGTTGACAAACTTTGTAAATTTGTTGTAGTTGGCATAACTCTTTGCAACATCAAGTACATGGAGTTCAAAGACAGGACTGTCCATACATACTTATTTGGTCGAATCGGTAGCCTCTTGGCAATAATATTTTACCTTACTTAGTCCCTCTTGTATTGCTACAGCGATGAATCGATAGCTTGTGCGTACCTTTCAATCCTCGAATGTATAGCTTCTAAGCTATTTTAACAATCAAATTGATGATGTGGCAAGCACATCTCTAGTGAAAAAATTTGCATTCACCATGTGAATCCTATCTTTTTTCAGATAAAGAAATTGACACGATGTTAGCAACTGCATTATCAAGCGTTAGGGTCACAACTCTTTCAATTAATAAATAATCTTGTAAAACTTCAATAATTGTAAAAAATAGCCTCAGCACTATGTTTTAGCATATAATGGTTAAAACCTATCAATTTTTGGTTGTAAACGCCAACTATGACTAGGAATGTATTGTGACACTCAAAAAATCTGTTTTTGATCTAGCAGCCCATATGTCTAAAGGAAGTGCAATAGATAATTCCTAAAATTTTCAAATTCTATTTTAAGTTGATCTCTTATTTATTATAAAGTTTTTGTATGTCCTCTACTTGTACCTCTAAACAGGGCTATATGCTGTATAAAATGCATCTTTAATCATTTCAATAAAATAAGGATTTTTTAGATAAGAAAGAGGAGAGTCTATGCAAACATGTATCTTGCTATTGCCTCTCGTGCTTTGCGTGCATTGTATTGTCAGGTTGAGAGGTTGAGGATTGTGGATTAAATTAAGTTAAGTTTGAATTTGCTTACCAAGTGCAGTAGTTAAAGTTAATCGGACGGCCCGGAATGTATATATTGGGGGTGTTTCTTCTCTAGGTGTTGCCGATCATCAAAGTCCTGTCCTCAGTGTCGATAACAGTTTGACAAAAATTACATACCGCACGTTTCTTACCCCTTCCCATTTGGCTTTGTCATTTTGATTTGGTGAGTATTGTCATTCCCGGACATGTCCTATTTGACGGTCTTCTCGTGCCCATGGGGTTGCAACTCGCTTGTATTGGCTACACGTGTCCTAATCATTTTGGTTGTGGAATTGTTGCCTTTGGAAGGAGTGAAAATGGATCGAACCCTTCCATTTCTTCAGTGGATAGAACATAATACTCATTTGGGGATGATCATCTGAATGCATAATTTCAGGAATCCATTATGAATTTATGATAAATAATAATTGTTGAAATGGAAGAAATTGAATAATAAATAATAATATGAATAATATATAGATGAAATGAAAAATGGAAGAATTGAATAATAAATAAATAAATATAAATTGAAGAGAGTTTTGAGAATTGGAGTAGAGAGAATGAGAGATTAAGAGTTGGAGGAAGATGGAGGAAACTGGGGTATTTATTGTTAGGTTTTTTTTTTTTTTTTGGGGGGGGGGGGGGGGGGGGGGGGGGGGGTGGGGGGTGGGTTTGCGGCTTGCATTTCTGGCAAACAAAAGTGGTTATATCATTTCTCATGGTGGATCAGCGAATTATTGGGCCAAGTTGGATTTGAACCAGCGAAGACATATTGCCAACGAATTCACAGTCCGTCCCCAATATATCGCTCGAGCATCGAACTAGGAAGAATCAATTTTATACTTATGATAATCCATGATCAACTCCTTTCGTAGTACCCTACCCTAGGGGAAGTCGAATCCTTGTTGTCCTCCTTGAAAGAGAGAATCCTGAACCACTAGACGATGGGGGCATACTTGCGACTGCCCATCATACTATGAGCATAGTATGAAAAGTTTTTTGAATTGTCAATATAATGCCCCCCCACCACGTTGAGTCAACGTCAAAATTCTTTATATATATTTTTGTAAAATTTTACTTTAGCCCCTATATGTATTGTCAATTAATATAAGAAAAGGTTTTTGATATTTTCCAAGGGTGTATAGGAAATAAGGGTGAGGGGTTTAGCGGCCGCCGGGCGCTTGGAGGACGGGACCAACCCAAGGACCGTCCTCCTCCTTGGGCCTAGTCCGGGTTTGGGCCAGGGCCCTCTAGGAGGGCCGTCCTGGGTTGATTTTTTGGGCAGTCCCATGGGGCCCAGGCCCAAATTCCCACTCTAAGAGAAAGTGAAGAAAAAAAATTTGGGCCTGTTTGTTACACTTTTTAGAATCACTTTCTAAGTACTATTCTATAGATTAAACATAAAATAAGTGTTTAGTTGCTTATTTACAAATCCTATCTAAAAAAACAATCCTACTCAAATAATTTTTTGTTAGAGTGGAGAAAGTGGGTAGGACTTGTTTTTATTATCTTATTCTATTCAACTCAAAACATTAACAATACCTTTCAGAATGAAAGTTTATAAATTAACAAAACACCACCCCCCCCCACTCATTAAAAGCTTATTCACAAATCCTATGTGAAAAAAAAAACAATCTTACTCCATAAGTTTAAAAAACAATTATTTGTGAATCAAAATCTTATTCACAAATCCTATCTAAAAAACCAATCCTACTCAAATAGTAACTTTTTTTTTTTTTTTTTTTGTCTAGAGTTGGAAAAATGGGTGGGACTTGTTTTCTATTATCCTATTCTATTCAACTCAAAACATTTAATAATTACCTTTTACAATAAAAGTTTATAAATTAACAAACCCCCACCCACCAAAGCCATTGTCGCCGCCAGAAACCACTGTTGGCCACCGCCGACCGTCGTCAGCGTTGAAACGACACACGATCGACTTGATCTAGTTGATACGACCAGCCAATCTAGCCCGTGTGCCATTCCGGCCACTATCGGCTGCCGACAATGTCTTGGGTGGGTGGGGGTGTTTTTGTTAATTTATGAACTTTTTTTTGTTATTGGAGGGTGTTTAGCTAAATTAACAAATGTAGGGGGTTAAAAGAATTTAAATATTTTCAGAAGGTGTTTTCAAAAAATGTACCAAACAACTATTCTATATTTTTATCTAACTCTGATATAATTTTCAGATATTATACCAAACACATTCTTAGAATCCTATTTTATTTGATTTAATCATATTTTATCATATTTAGAATAGTTTTTTAAAATATCATATTTCAAATAATGTATCAAGTAGGCCACCTTTTAATTTTTCACATGTCAGAACATATTTATAATATACTTAATTGTTAGGAAGGACCTATTTGTAATATATTTAATATGTAGGGGTGTTTAAGGCTTTGTAAAAAAATTTTAAAAATCTAGCCCGGGCTACAACCCAGTAAAATTCACCTTAAGTCTGCCAATGGTGTGAACCAAATTTTCACTATAAAAGAAATTATTTAATTCTTATGTTGAAGGTCTTAGCAATCCTCATAACCGAAGAATATGTGAATCGTTATTATAATAAAAACTAACATATTCAAACATATTTTGACATACATTATACTTAAGCACGAAATGAATATCGAGCTCGCTTAAATGGTACAATTGATTATGCTCGTTTCTTTTATGACAATAGCTTGCAATTTGTGGTAATGATGAACCTGATAATTCAAACAACTAGGAGAATTTTGTTAATTTTTTTGACTCCATGTTGCTTACAATGAAAATGTGAATGTTGTCGCTTTTAAGAATACTTTAAGTAATCTCAAACTAATACCACTTAAGATTCAAAAGATATTGTTAAAGCTTATTCGAATGATACTATAAGTTATATATTGGAAATTCATTATTCTCTATATGTGGAAAATAACATTACTGAATGTATATATGTTCTTAATGCGGAAATGGATTAATTACCTCCAAACATGTTGTTCAAGTGTTATAGGAAGCCAACACACCAAGATGATAGAAGCCAAATACAGATTAGAGATTGCAAGATGATTTTTTTGTGTGAAAGTGTTTGAGAAATGTCTTCTAGCCTATGTCAGTTGAAAACTGTATCTTTATGTTGCCATTCTTGGATGGAGTAGATGACTTATTTATAATGGCTAGATTAGGGACTAAGATAACTCCCATCAACTGTCCTTCAAACTTTCCATCAATGATTAAGACATACAGTTGATCCTTAAATAAATCGTTCAAACCACCTTTCAACTGCATTATGTCAAATGCATTATTATTTTTAACTGCATAATTGTGATATGTGGCCACATTAATTCTTACATTCTCCCACTTGGCCTCATACCGCAATTGAAAAGTGATGTATAAATGATCAATAAAATCTGTATATGGCCATAATATGAGTTATAGCAAGCCTTACTTATGTAAAAGCTCAATACATGAATAATGGCAGTCATATCTTTTAAATTGAATACTTCCTTACATCTATTACAATGCATGATATTTTATAAAAGTACTTTATTAGTTTCTTAAATTTATGAATGAATTTCTTGTAAGTCATTCGTGGTTTACTTTATTTTTGACATTTAACTTTATGTGCACCAAAATATAATAGATAAACTGTATATGTCAAAATATCCAAAAAAGGTCATAGATAAAAACATAAAAGCTAAATTATACATCAAATGAACTAATTAGCCCCGTATGATCCACATGATCCTTAAATACTTTAACTGGCAATCCTTTGGTCATGGGATCAACAACCATTGATTTTGTACCGATTTGTTGGATACCAACCTTTTGCTCTTTAACATGACCTCTAACTGAAAGATACGTTATATCAATATGCTTGTTGTGACTATTACTTTTGTTATTCCTTGAGAAGAAAACGTCAACTGAGTTATCACAATAAATCTTTAATGGCCTTGCAATAGAGTCGATAACTCCTAATCCAGATATAAAGTTTCTCAACCATAAAGCTTGTGATGTGGCCTCATAACATGCAATAAATTCAGCTTCCATTGTGGGTGTTATAGCTAAAGTTTGTTTAGTGCTTTTCCAATATATAGCACCGTTAGCAAGAATAAATATATATTCAAAAGTAGACTTTTTAGAATCTTTACATCCACCAAAATCAGAGTCTATATACCCAACCACCTCTAAATGATCCGAGTGTATGTATGTAAGTACATAACCCTTGGTTCCTTGCAAATAACACATAACTTTCCTGGCAACTTTCCAATGTTCAAGGTTTGAATTACTTCTACCAACATTGTTCCAATGTCCAATGTTCAAACTCATGTATGCTCAGGCCTAGTACAAACTTAAGCATTCATGAGTTTCTCACGGTTGAAGCATAAGGTATTTTATTAATCTCCTTGAACTTCAATGAGTTCTTTGGACATTGTTCCAAACTGAATTTATCTCCTTTAACAACAGGAGCTGGTGATGGTAAACAATTCTACATTAAAAAAGTGGGCATTTTGAGATAAACCTAAAAACCTTCTAGGTCTATCTTTGTGAATCTTTATGCCAAAGACATAAAAGGCTTCACTCATGTCCTTCATCTTAAAATTTTGAGAAAGAAATCCTTTGGTGTCATGAAGTAGACCCAAATCATTGCTTGCAAGTAAAATATCATCCACATATAGAATTAAAAAAAAAAAAAAAAAAAAAACTTGCTCCCACTGATTTTAAGATAAACACATTGGTCCACAATGTTCTCAATGAAATAAAATGAGATAATAACATTATGAAACTTTGTGTACCATTGACGGGATGCTTGTTTAAGTCCATATATAAACCTATTCACCTTGCAAACTAGCTTATCATCATTACAGAAACTTTTTGGTTGTTTCATGTATACCTCTTCCTCAAGATCTCCATTTAGGAAAGTTGTTTTTACATCAATTTAATTTGATGTAATTCCATATCAAAATGAGCTACTAATGTCATGATAATTCAAATTCGTATGGATCCAAAGCACTTTTATTCGTATCAAACACAATAACACCCATACCACTAACAACCAAAACACCAAAAACAGTTGATCGAAATCCATTGATTTTGTTCTCACCACCAACAGATCGGCACAAACTCGTTCAAAGTCAATCCCCCAATATTAGTTCAACAAATTGGACGTTGATTATTCGCCAATTATTGATGGAAACTCAAAAACGCACAATCGGCTCCAAAGAATTTTTTTTTTGAATATGAGAGCATTTTCGACAAATTGACATTTGGTAGTTATATGGTATAGGGATAGGATTTTTGGTTTATTTTATATAGACCACTGAAAAATTGGTTAATTTTTAAAAACCCTTAGTTTTTGTTTACCTAACTTTTATAGTTTACAATAACTTCAATGTGAAAAATGATTATAACTATAAAAATATTCTTTCAATATGATTGATTGAACTCAAATGACAAATGAAGCCTTTTAATACAAACGTTTTTGGAGAAATAACTATATTTCGTACGCAATTCAAAAAATTTGCAAGAGAAAAATCCTAAAATACAATAAATCGCATTTGGTTTCTTAAATTATATAAAGAAAATCTACCCAAAATAAATATCATTCAAGGAATATATGATAAAAATAATTTATTTTAAATTAGAACATTAAAAGAGTTTGATAAACCTTTTTTTTTTTTTTTTTTCCGAATTGATTAAGTTTCAAATTAGAGATTAAAACATTTTCACTCGTGCAGTTTGAGTGAAATGATACATACCCTTGAGGATTTCGAAAATGACAAATTCACTCAATTTTTTACTTAAAAGGCTAAAATAACCTTAGTTATTATTTTTTATTTGATTTTTATTTTTTTATCAAATATCCGTGTGTTTAGTCTGGTTTATGTGTCTTAAGATGAGATTTGGAAGATGACAATGAGTTTTATTTAGGAATTTGCAAAAAGTTAAATAGTTCTTTAATATTAGTAAGCTAAACTTAAAAGTAATAATGGATTTCATTTAGGAATTTTTAATAAAAGATTATTTAACATTTTTAATATCTTTTAAATTTCTAAATAAAATCCCTTTTAATATCTCAAATCTCATCTTTAAATACACAAATCAAACTAAATACATGAAAATTTAATAAAACCACATTATACATCAAATTCAAATAAAAAATTTAGAAGTGTTAATATAAAGCATTTTAGCCTTTTAGATAAAGTTGGGTGAATTTGTTAATTTCGAAATCCTTTGGATGTAATTAATTAAGTTTAACCTCATGAGTGAAAGTCGTTTCAAAATTCAAATTGATAATAAAATAATTAGGTTTATAAAAAATTTCAAAAAACTAAAAAATAATTCATATTTTAATTTGATTAAATATTTTAACAGATACTATTGTAAATTACAAGGGACTTTTAATTAAAAGACCATGTAAAGTTCATATTTAATTAAAAGGCTATGAAGTTTTAAAGTCTTAAATAAATAGCCTTATTATTGATTAAGAGTAATTAAACATGATTATTACTTAATTAAGATTAATGAAGTATTGTGTAATCTTTTAAAAATTATATTATGTCCCCAAAAACCTGAATTTGTTGCAAACAAACCCAAACCCAAAACAAATTCATTTGCCACCTCCCTCCCGCCATTAACATGTCGGAACTGCCCTCCCTTGGTTGCTGTTTCTTCTTAGCTTCATTTATATCTTCTTTTTCCTCTACATCTTCTTCTTCTTCGTCTACATCTTCTTCCTCCTTTGCCATTAACATCTTCTCCGCCAAAGATCCGATTCCTTTTCCTTTTGACATTTCATCCAGGTGTGTGTATCTCCTCTTTGCATTTTATATTTCGATTTACAAAGATTTAATGATGGATTGGGTTTAGGTTATGATTTTGATTTAGTTGTTTAGGTTGTTCGGTTGTGTTTGATTTACTACAAGTTGAAAGGAGTGAAATTTGTTAATTATTTTCTTGCATTGTGGGTGGATGGGGGTGGTAGCATCGATTATAGGTGGAGATGACTAAAAATGTGTTCTGGATCTAATAGATCGCTTAAGCGATTTGTTATGTCTGGTATAATACAGTAGATCACTTAAGCGATCAGGTATATGGCATAAGATCGCTTAAGCGATTTGTTATAAGTCTGGTCTATGGTAGTAGATCAAGTAAGTGATCAGGTATATGGCATAAGATCGCTTAAGCGATTTGCTATAAGTCTGATAAATGGTGGTAGATCACTTAAGCATCACTTAAGCGATCAAGCTTATTTATACAAGATCGCTTAAGCGATATATTGGATCGCTTAAGCGATATACCAGATCCCTTAAGCAATACACCACATCGCTTAAGCAATACACCACATCGCTTAAGCGACTTTACAAATGCTTTTTAAAATATATCAACCTTTAATAAATCAGTTAATAATTTTTTTACTTGCATTATAAGTACTTGGCTATTATTAGACATGAGACAAGTTGTTTTGGGTGTTGAATATTTTGGTGAGTAGGTGGAGGAAGAAAGTTGTTGGAAGTGGATTAGGAAGAGCAAAGAAGTTATACCAATTGCTGTGAGCATAGATGTTAGTTTTGATGAGTTGATTGATGAAATAATTAGAAGAGGTGATTTGAGTTGCTCACGTAGTGATATAGTTATGAAGTATGTTTTAAGCAGAGTTCTTGAACATTATAAGGTACCCCCTACTATATTAAAGTTTGATGAATGTGTGAAGTTATATATGCTTGATGTGGGTGATAATGGTTTGATGCTGATTTTAAGGGTTTCTTTTGTGGATAAATTGTTGGAAGTTGGTTCAAAGGAAAGGGATAACAAGGAAGTTGGTGGATAGAATGTTGGTTTTAATTTTAACTATGAGGGCATTGATTTCCTTGTTGAAAAATCAAGAGTAGGCGATGATTTGGGTGGTGAGGAGGACACTATAGAAGAGGTTGGTCATGTGGGGTAGAATGAAAATGTGGACGAGGAGGACCCTGTACATGTTCCCGAAAATGTAGAGATTCCTATAAATACAAATTACGCAGAAGGTTTAGTTTGTGAGAAAGAGAGTACTATGGTCGTTTATGTAGGTTCAGAGGTGACAATTGCAGGTAGTAGTGAATCACCTCATGTTTTTACTGATTGATCAGACTTGCGCATAGGGTATTTATTTGACAAGAAGGAGGAAGTGGTGAGGAAGCTAAAACTTGTTGCTGTGAGAGGTAATTTTGAGTTCATCACCAAAAAGTCTAATTCATCAGTAGTAATGGTTGCATGTCGTGACCAAAAGTGCAAGTGAGGGGTTTATTGTAGAAGGTTGCGAAGTCCAAAAATTTTATTGTTAGCATATATACCTGTGAGCACATATATGGGTTGGGACATATTTCAAGCGAGCCTCGACAAGCCTCTGCTGATGTTATTGGACAATTTGTCAAAAGTCAGTTTTTTGAAGGGAAAGGTCCATCTCCTAAGGACATTCAGAGATTTGTGCGCACAGAGTTGGGATGTGATATCAGTTACCAGAAATGCTGGAAAGGGAAACAACATGCACAAGATTTTGTGAGGGGCACACCAAAGCACGGGTACGCAGTATTAGAAGCATACCCTTATATGCTTGAGTTGACAAACCAGGGTAGCAAGATTGCTTTAAAGTGGGAAAAGAATATGAGGTTTAAATATCTTTTTGCTGCTTACAATACTGCTATTAGGGGTTTTGTAAACATGAGAAAGGTGTTGGCTGGTGATAGTTGCTTTTTGATGGGAAAATATAGAGGTACATTGTTGGTGGCCACTGCACAAGACTGCGAGAATCACACATATCTCATTGCATGATGTGTGGTTGACTCTGAGAATGAAAAGTCATGGACTTGGTTTTTTCAGCAATTACTTACGATAGTGCCTGACAGTGATGAGTTGTGCATAATATCTGATAGGCATAACTCTATAAAGAATGGGAGTGCCATTATTTACCCTCAAGCACATCAAGGATTCTATATGAGGCACCTTGGTGAGAACATAAAAAAAAAGTTTAAGTGTTCTGGCCTCCTTTAGACATAATACATGACAGTAAAAGCTTATCGAGTTGATGAGTTCAAGGAGCACATCCGGCAAATCCGAATCAAGGATGACAGAATAGCTAAGTATCTTGAGCATGATGTTGGTTTCGAGCGATGGAGTAGAGCTTACTTTTCCTGGAAGAAGGTTTGATGTCATGACCACAAATATAGTCAAGTCCATAAATTCGAAGTTGTTAATAGAAAGAGAGTTTCCACTTGCTTCCTTTTTTGATGCAATCCAATAGATATTGTCACGGTGGTTCCATGAGCGTTGTATGGAGTTAGATAATTTTAACACAACCCTTGTTCCGTCAGCTGAAAAATTATTGCGAGAATGTATGGAACTGTCAAATGCACTATTTGCCTTTCCTCTCAATACTCAAGAGTTCACCGTGCGCGGTTATGATCCGGATGCCCCAGTTAACCTTCTTAGTAAAACTTGCAGCTGTAAAGTGCTTAACATTCAATGTTTACCTTGTCCTCATGCACCAGCAACACTGAAACACCAACGCAAGCCGAATTTTGGTTCAAGAATTTACACAGAACTTTGCTCCCCTCTCTATATGGCAAACCACTACATGATGGCTTATTTAGAAACGATATATCCAATTCCTCCAGAAGAGTAGTGGGTGGTGCCGCTAGAGTTGCTTGACATTATCATTCATCCGCCATTCAAGAAGACAGAAAAGGGGAGAAAAAGAGTTAAGCGTATTCCATCAGCCTGTGAGGTTCCTTAGAGGATGAATAAGTGCTCAATTTACAAGCAACCTGGCCACAAGAAAAGTAGTTGCGAAAATCAATCACATGCAGATCAAGAAAATTATGTTAGAATCGGTTAGAAGCAAACAAACAAGCAACATGCCGTAAGATCTATAGATAATAGTAGATTGCTTAATTGATCGGTTAAGTGATCTACTGTTATTTGCAGATCTAACGACAGATCGTAGAAGTGACAGAAAGTGATTTGCTGCTCATATCAGATCTGGTGAACACCAGATCACTTAAGCAACAGAAGAACTTATTATGTTTCTCTTGGTTGTATGTCAATCGTTTGTGGTGCATTTCTAACTATGTCATTAAGAAGAAGGATGAAATCGAGAGAGTTGCAAAGGTGAACTCAATTTTTTATGTTGACAATTGGATATGAACAACGACTTTTGCCATCACAATAAATTTTTCAGCACAACATCTATAACCTGTAAATGTGCAAGACTTTCTGCACAAATAGTATTCTTCTGAGTGGTTATTCAAGCACATATTAGAAGAGAGTGCTGATTTTTCCACTGCCCTTGCTCACTCAATCTCCTTTTCTTTCTCCATCTCCAAAACACAATTTAATTCAACACTGCATGAGTTAATTCAAATTTATTAAAAAATGTGACCTAAAATTAATTTTTTTTTTAATTAAACCATATTTTTTTAGAAAATGATTAACAATTAAAGTAAAACAAATCGCATTACTTAATTAAACACCCAAAAGCATTTAAAAATCAAACAAAAAGTTTAAATCTAAAATTTAAAGTTACAAAAGTGTGAGGACATCACATTTGTGTTTTGAGAAGCTTGAATAAGCTATCCTTTATATCATATTAAATCAAATTAATTATTTTTCATTTTCATCCATTTTAAAAAGGGTTTAAGTAAAATTTCTCATATTACCTCTGTAAGGCACTAACTATTGCCCAAAAAAGTAAGATAGGCAAAATAAATATTATCAAAATAATTGTCATATCAAATCAATCAATTTACTGAATTAGTCACGAGTGAGCTGTAAAAAGCAGCACCAAGCCCAAGCTTACTACAATTTTTAGTTTCATTTGAACTTTTTGACTAAAGTAAATCTTCAAAAGGCTTTTTAATATTTTACAGAAGGTTTTGTGACAATTTTTAAAGGGGTTTTTTTAATTTAATAGAGGTATCATGCTTATGAGATCGTTAGGGCATTTGTACAAGACCGCTTAAGAGAGAGCTGACATTGCTTAAGCGATCTTGAATTTGAGAAGGAACAGTCAAGTACAAAGAAAATAGCTTTGGTCGCTTAAGCGATGTAGTCTATCACTTAAGTGATCATGACTTATCTGTATAGGATCGCTTAAGCGATCTTGAATTTGAGAAGAAACAATCAAGTACAAAGAAAATGGCCTTGGTCGCTTAAGCGATGTAGTCTATCGCTTAAGCGATCACGACTTATCTGTACAAGATCCCTTAAGCGAGAGCTGACATTGCTTAAGTGATCTTGAATTTGAGAAGGAACAGTCAAGTACAAAGAAAATGGCCTTAGTTGCTTAAGCGACGTTGTCTATCGCTTAAGCGATCACGACTTATTTGTATAAGATCGCTTAAGTGAGCTGACATCGCTTAAGCGATCTTGAATTTGAGAAGGAATAGTCAAGTACAAAGAAAATAGTCTTGGTTGCTTAAGCGATTACGACTTATCTGTACAGGATTGCTTAAGCAAGATATGACATCGCTTAAGCGATCAAGGCTAATTTCTTTTTGTACTTAGAATAATCATTCTCAAATACACAATCGCTTAAGTGATTTTAGATCTTGCTTAAGTGATCTAGTATAGATAAGTCGTGATTGCTTAAGTGATAGCCTATGCCGTTTAAGCGACCAAGGCCAATTTGCTTCTTTTCTCCTTAATCTTTTGATATTGTGCACGTTTGAGTGAGAAATTATATTCTGTATTATGGGTTAGCTCTATATTCAATCATAACCATCCATACTTGTTAAATGAGGTACATTTCTACTAACGTGTCACACTAGTGTGCTATGACATTCATCCATGTATCATACAGTTGTTCATTACTTACATAGCTGTTATATTTTGATGTTGTGAACACCCGAGGTATAAATTAACGTTAATAATCTTCTTACATGGCCTTAATATGTGTTGATGGAATTAGGTTGTCAAATAATCCTTCTTAATTGACCTTAATATATGTTAATAACCAATGTCGCTTAAGCAATTAAGGCTAATTTGCTTATTTTCTCTCGAATCTTGTGATGTTGTGAACGTCTGAAGTTAACATTAACGTTACTTAATATGGGGTTGTCAAATAATCCAAGAAAAAAAATGGATTGCTTAAGTGATGCAACTATCGCTTAAGTGATCCAATAATGGAATTAGGTTGTCAAATAATCCTTTTTAATTGGCCTTAATTTGTGTTAATAACCGATCTCGCTTAAGCAATCAAGGCTAATTTTCTTCTTTTCTCCCGAATCTTGTGATGTTTTGAACGTCCAAAGTTAACATTAACATTACTTAATATGGGGTTGTCAAATAATCAAAAAAAAAAAAAAAAAAAAATGGATCGCTTAAGTGATGTAGCTATCGCTTAAGTGACCTAATATATATAAGTCTTTGTCGCTTAATCGATACCCTAAATCGCTTAAGCAACCAAGGCCAATTATTGTCAAAATCATCCTCAAGTGCACGATCGCTTAAGTGATGTCATGGCTCGCTTAAGTGATTCAGTATATATAAGCCTTCGTCGCTTAAGTGATACCATACATCGCTTAAGCGATGAAGTCCAAGGCAGTATCAAGATCATCCCCAAGTGCACGATCGCTTAAGCGATTCCAGGTTTCGCTTAAGCGATCTAGTAAATTTAGCCTTCATTGCTTACGCGATACCAAATGTCACTTAAGCGATCAAGTCGAAGGCAGAATTAAGATCATCCCCAAGTGCAGGATCGCTTAAGCGATTCTAGGTCCGCTTAAGCGATCTAGTATATTTAGCCTTTGTCGCTTAAGCAATATGAGACATCGCTTAAGCGATCAAGTCTAAGGCAGAATCAAGATCATCTCCAAGTGTACGATCGCTTAAGCGATGTCAGGTCTTGCTTAAGCGATCATGCACTTTTAGCCTTCGTCGCTTAAGCGATACCTAACATCACTTAAGTGAGCATGGCCAAGGCATTGTCAAAATATCCTGAAGTCCATGATCGCTTAAGCGATGTCATATCTTGCTTAAGCGATCTAGTGTAGGAAACCCTTGATGGCTTAAGTGATCATACCCAACACATATTAATTCCATATTTTCTCTTCAATTTGACAACCTAATTGCACCAACACGTAGTAATTCCCTCTTTTCTTGTAATAACTGCTTTCTACTAGTATACTTTACAACATATACAATAAAAACGTACATAATTAGTATATGAAAATAGTTGGGCCCAAATTTTTCTTTATTTACAAAACATAATTCTTTACATATATCAAAATAACAAGTACAAAAACTTAGTGACCGTGGACAGTAATGCCAATCCTCCCCACTTGTCGACGTCCTTCCGACCGCTGCTCACCTATTTCCTACAAAAATATGGAAAAACAACGGGATGAGCATAAAAATGCTCAGTAAGTAAATCTCTTAACTCTTCTCCTTCTTAGGTTCTTTCCTTACTTAATTCCTTCTCTTTTCATTTTCTATTTCTTTCTTTGTTTCTTACTCTCACTGTTCTTTTCTTTCTTTCTACTTCTCTCTGTTCTTTCTTTCTTATTCTTTCTATTCTTCCTAACCATGATGAAATTCATGGCAATATGCATGAATAAAATGCATATGCAATAATGCATAAAATGCTTTTTCTTTCTTTTTTCTTTTTTCTATTTCTTTTTTTTTTCTTTCTTGTTTTTCTTTTCTTTTCTTTTCTTGGCTTGCTCAAGCCTTCTCATTCTTTCTTATTCTTTCTTTTATTATTCTTTGCCGATCGGACTCGGTTGATGTATGGATTTGAAACTTTGGCCGTGTGAGTGAGTACAATCCTCATCTACATGCACTCTTGCGGACCGTACAACTTCTTCTTTATTTTAGACCACTTAATTAAGGTGGCGTGCATGTAGGAATTCTTTTCGGTACAACCCTCATCCACATACACTCTTACGGGCCGTACAATTCTTCTTCTTCTTATGCCACTCAATTAAGGTGGCGTGTATGTGAGAATTTCTTCTTAGCACCCACGGTTCCCCATCACAACAACCTATTCTTTTCTCTTCTTTAACACTTTTTAATTCTTTAATGTTTATTCTTCTTTTCTCTTTATTCTTAAGAGTGTTTTATTCTTTCTTTCTTTATTCTTTATTCTTTTTTAAGTTTCTACACATACACAATTATATGCATATGGATAGCTTATGCTTAAAATTTCTTACTTAAATGCACTTATGAAATACACATATGCAATGTTGCATAAATTTAAGGTTTCTATCCAACTCATACTTCACTTAGGCATTTCATCAAACAATAATTGTGCATGAACAAACCCTAATTTAATTATCATTCTATTGGTTTCTTAAACCACCCAAATTGAGAGAAAAACTCTTCTATATGATCACCATACCTACACGGCACAAACACTCCCAAAATATTTCTCCAATTCTTTCAATTTCAACCCATCATCAAACCATCACATACACTCCTCATATTCAAATATATCCAACAACAAGCATAAATAATCATCAATCTCTTCTCAATTTCTCAATAATCATAACATATAAATATTTAAAGGAAATCTCTACTCACTTATTTTCTTAAACTTTAACTTGAGTTGGATTTTGACTGGAATTTACTTACCTTTTGTTTGAGTAGTCTCTCCTAAGCTCTCTACTCTTGTTGGATTCAAATTTTCTCTTAACCCTAAGCATAAACTTCATAAGAACTCAACTTTTACACAAATAAATCATAGATAAAGAGCATGAATTCTTACCTTTTGATGCCTAGAATCAAAACCCTATGAAAATCTACTCAAAAGCCCTCAACTTCCTTGGAGAAGTGAATGAAAATTTGAAAGAAAATGGAGGAGGAGAGTGGCGGTGGAATGAAGGAAATAAGGGTTACAAACCCTTATCATCTTATTTTATAAATATGCTTTCCCATTTTGCCCTTACACTTTTTTAGAAATTCCATCCTTGTCCTTTAATCAATTACCATAATGCCCTCATTTTTATTGTATTCTCTATGAAATTCTATCTCTTTTCACTCCCCACAATTTTAACTAATTTTGAGTGAAAAGACTATTTCACCCTTCATACAAGTTTAAGGCATTTTCTTTATATTCTCTTAAAATAATTCTAACAAAAATTAACTAAGGGCTATAAAACATAATTTAAATCATGTACCTCCATGTTGGGCGTTACATTTCTCCTCAATTTGACAATCTAATTGCATCAACACATATTAATTCCATATTTTCTCCTCAATTTGACAACCTATGTGTATCAACACTTATTAATTCCATTTAACAAGATCACTAAATAAACTCAAAGTCAAAAAAAGGGAAAGAAATACTGAATTGCTCATTTATAAATCTGAAATGTGTCAATTACATGAAAATACAACATTATACACAAGAAATAAATGTCCTAAAGCAACCCAAAATAACAGCAGTGTCGGTAGCCTCCATCCTCCCTCTTCATCATTATCTTCAGCCATTTTCCCATCCTCCAAAATTATCCAGCACCCCTTCAGCATTAGCAGTAGCAGTAGCAGTAGCCTCTTCGTTTTCTTCTACAACACCTCTTCAAACATTATCCACCCTTGGCCTTGGCAACGAAGCATACATAACATCACTTTAATGCATCACAACCCAATTATCAACAGCTTGACGCCTAACAACACTAGTTGATCCAATTCAAGACAACCCAATTATCCATATAAGAAATGCAATTCACATAAACTACAAAACTCTAAGTCCAACTTCCATACATGTTGATGATAGCATCAACAATGACTTGGATTGGGTTCTGGTTAGTCAAAAGTTTGATAGTTTCCATGGTGTGCTTCACAATCCTAACAACCATCAGCAGAATTTGTATTAATAATGAAAACAACACTATAATGAAAACAACATTAGACTTGGCTAACAACACTAGCCGATGACTCAATGATCCATGCCTACAACATCACCAAAAAAAAAAAAAAAAAAAAGGCGCTGGTACATCAAGAACAGGTACAAATTAGTGATCACAACCATACCTTCTATAGTAACTAAGGGATCCATATGCCTATGGAAGCACTCAATAGCCAAGTGTTCCTGAAAGTTGCTCATTGTATCGTCATTCAAGCTATCCAATGAGGTGTTGGTCATGTCCAACACAATAAATTTTTGTGCATAGGCCCTCAATCATCACTACAATAGGAGGAAGATATTAGTATTAGAATCAGCTTATAGAACAATTGTATTATGTAAGTTTTATACAAAATTTATCTCACGTTATTTGTTGGGACGGGAATGCGCTTGTGTGACCATTTTCAAGTCAGTAGTTCATCACCCAAGTGCTGAAATATCCCACTGTCTTGCAACAGCCACAGGAACAATGTACACAACGACTGCATCTTCGTGTTCAATTGTCTCTCTCGACAAATACTCGGGTTGCAATCAAGGATCTGCTGCAAGCCCTCATCTAGTAGCCAAACGACGGTTATCTAATGCATATCCTTGATGTCCATGATGCAGTATACTATTTTCACCTTTTCCTAACTGTTGCCATATTTGGGCCTGTCCCTCCATAAATACTACATCATCCTCTTATCAAACCGAAAATCAGCAAGGACATCGTCAAACTCCTCTGTGGCCATTCTTTTTCCCTCCCCTTGTTGCACCTCCACCATTGGCCTTTTTCATTAATGTCTCATATGTACTTACTAGGGTTTGGCTAAAGGACACGTCAGTGATGACACAGTGCTGATGCAAAATATCACCATTAGTGCTCTATTGCAATCTCATAGGTGCCTATACCTCATCAATAAGCTGCATCAAATCAAAACAACATGATAAGTGTCTATTTAAACACTGTAGAACTGTTTTTTCTTAAGCGATCTGTTTTGTTTTAACAGATCGCATAGATCGCTTAAGCGACCTTTAAAAAAAAAAAAAACAGAACGCATAAGCGATTCAGTATAAAATACCTCATGGAAAACATAAGCAAAAACAAGGAAAAATATGGGAAAATAAATCACCGAATCATTGAGCCACCTGCCCATTGTCAACGTCTTTTCAAACCACTCATGGGGATAATCCCCGGTCTTGCACTTCACACAACCATCACTTCCTTTCTCATTATAATAGGCATAAAATAGTTTTTTCTTTTCCTTAACTATTGGCCTATACAAATCAACCTTTAACTCGTCCGTTTTCACTTCCGCACTTCCTCCGCCTTCCTCTGCACCTTCTTTCATTTTCACTTCCCCACTTCCTCTGCCTTCCTCCTCACCCTCCTCCATTTTCGCTTCTCCACTTTCACGGACTTCCTCATTTTTTTCTTCGTTCTCCTCTTCTTTCCATATGTTAATATCGTGTAAGGAGTTTTTATGTGCTTACTCTTTTGGCTTTCTCTTCTATGTTGAGGTTGCACTTCAACCACTTTCAATACCTCAGCAACTTCCTCCTCCACTCTATCAAATTTCTCCTCCATCCTTTTCATCTAGTCTTCCATCTTCTCAAACCTCTCATAAACGGCAATTGTAAAATTGTTAAAGAGACCTTTTATGAGGTCAACCACCTCATTCTCCCGAAGCCTCGGCAAGTCGGTACTTGCTGTACTGGTTTACCAATTGGTGGAAGCGTATGAACCTCTTCATCTTCCTCCCATGCTTAAGCAATGACCCTACAATTGCAATCAAATGCGTGACTCCTTCTAGGCCCTACATTAGGCGGTCTATCCCCTTATCTGTTACATCGTCCAGTGGTGCGAACGATGTAACATACTCAGCCCCCAATTCACCCCTAGTGAGGGTGATAAGAGTGTAATTTACATATTTTTATTCCTTGCATATTATGTTTTTTGTTATGTTTTATGCCTATTTGAGTTGATTAGAGTTTATTTTGTGAGTTTGGCACAGTTGGATAGACTTTAGGAAATAAGTGATAAAAGATTAGGAAATTCCAAATTTTTGTTATTCTGACCAGTACTGTGTTTTTCAGGTTTTTCATGGAGTCAGATTTCTCGATTGCAAATGTGTTCTTCAGAAAAAGTAAAGTTGACGAATCAAACTTTCCAGGAAGGTGTTATGGGTGAGAATCTGAGTTTGTTTGGGTCTTCATTAGTTGTTGCAAAACTGGACTTGGAATCCTAGTCGTGGAAGGATTTCCTAGCTGAGTATTGAATCTTCGAACGGGCCTAACTAGAGCGTCAGATATCGAAAGCGGGTGATTCAAAAGCCCAGATTCATCTACACATCCTGGACTACAATTTTTATGAAGTGACCGAGCCCAGAAAAGATCTTTTACATTGCGAGAATCCTGGTGCATGCTGGAGATGAATTATGTTTTCCATATCTGATAAGATTTTGACAAATCTGGAAGTCTATCTTCTAGGAAACGTCTAGGAAAGAAATTCCATGATTCTTGGGGTAGAATTAAGGAAAACACATGTTATAAATTGATGAGTTGTTAGGTTAAAAAGGGGGGAGAGGAGAACAACAGTAGTTTTTAGTTTTTTCGGTTTTCTTTTACTTTTGACGTCAAGATGCGAGGCTGATCTTTCTTCTTCAGTTCAAGGGGATTTTGAAGCCTAAATTCATGTCATTGGTGTAACCTAACTTCAGTAACATTGTTCTTAATCTCGTTTTTATTGGAATTGTTTATGTTATTCTGTTTTAATTGTTTATAATTTTCTGTTTGGGTGATTTAGTAATGGCCTGCTGAATTATTTTATCGGAATTTTATCTGTTAGAATTAGGAATTGTGATCCGTAATTGTCCTTTTTCTATTCAATGGGTAACACATGATGATAGGTGATTATGGACAAGTTTTCATTCTGTCATCTTGAATAACATAACCTAAGTTAAATAATCCGAGCTTGTGTGATTGTTGCTTAGATTGATCTATTTTCCTAATTCTTAAGGCTACCATTGAATTAAACTTAGAGAGCTTATTCTAGGTTGTTCAAGGGTTAGGATCTACTTGAAGAGCTTATTTCAGTAGTGACGATTAAGGGAGAATTCGAGTAACAGAGCTTGTTGTTTCCTAGGGTTAGTAGTTCCATAATAACGAGATAGAATAGTGTTACGGTTAGTTCGTGTCCAATACATGTTTAGGTGGATCTTGAACTGAGAACTAATTGTTTTTAACCTGATTTTTTCTTCCATTAGAGACTTCTTTGTTTTACTTTAGTTTGCCTTGATTACAAACCCCTTTCGTTACTCTGTTGTGTTGTCATGTTCACTGTTTAGGGTTTTATTGTGTTGTTTTCATTGTGGCTATTGGCATAGAATATAGGATTTAATCAAATCATTCCCTGTGGGATCGACCCTTGGTCACCCTATATACAATTTAGTAGTTAGGTTAGTAAGGTTAATTAATTTGGTGCATTCGGCACGCTACGAAGGGGCGAGGAAGGGACATACGACTTCCTATAATAAGAAAAAAATTCAATCAAATTTAAGCCATATTTAAAAGCAAATGCATATTCAAAAGATTTATCCTTTAATCTTACCTAAGCCGCTTGAATTACCATTTCTATTTTGTCATGGTCCTAATGGGCACACTTCTCGGTATGCCACCATAACATCCTAGGAAATTGTGGTGGCTCATTTGAAGTCTCCTTCTACTCCCCTGCCTTAGCCAAGACAGGGACAACTTTATACATCCAAGCCTGTATTTAAAAGCACATCCAAATTTAAGCCTCATTTAAAAGCAAGTGCATATTCAAAAGATTTATCCTTTAATCTTACCTGAGCCGCTTGAATTTCCATTTCTATTTTCTCATGGTCCCTATGGGCACACTTTTCGGTGTGCCACCGCAACATCTTAGGAAATTGTGGTGGCTCATCTGAAGTCTCCTTCCATTTCCTCGCCTTAGCCAGAACAGGGATGACCTCATACATCCAAGCCTATATTGTAGAAAAAAAAAACAGTCCATATCATAATTAAAACACATATAATACAAAAAATATAACAAAAAACTATTAATGTTTACCTTCATTGCCCATGGGAAGCCAAACAAATTGTAAGTGCTCGGTCTCTCCTTCTCAACATACTGGTAGTGCTTTATCGCCATGTCTTTTCTGTGTAGGGAATCAATGGTTAATTGAAACGATAACCTTCCCTACGGATAAGTATTAAAGAACTCCTAGTTGCTTGCAAACCGCATCCAATCCATATAAATGGCTTTTGTTGGGTCACAAGCTATTAGGATGGAATGCAAAAACCATACTAGGCATATCTTAAACTTCTCCGAAGAGGTATACTCTTCTTCTCCTAACCTCTCCTCTAAATCATGTGCCGTAATAGATACCTGCCCCCTTAAAACCTTTCCAACAAAGTTTTCGACTGCCCTACTCTTCTTTATTCTCTCTTCCTCTTTCGCTTCTAGAAATGCTCCACATCTCAAGCCTCTCATTAAGGCAAATTCCATCATCCCAAAACGAATGACTTCCCATCCACCACGAACCACATTTCATTTCTTTTTTTGCTTTTAATTGAGTGCAACAACATATAATGTGCTGCCTGCCCTAGATCGCCTTTTTCCAATTGTCTCCTATGTCCACAAAATGACTAAAACAATTATCTTTGAATCGGTCCACACCCCTCTTTTGTTCACCTAAAATCTCATTTATTCTTGTAAACACTTGCCAACTCAACCTAATTGTCACCCTTACGAGGAAGTATGATATCTTATCGATTACAAACTCTAACCCATAGACTTTATAATTTATGCTTCAGAAACATTGCACAATCGATATAAACTAAATATCAGCAAAAAAAGAAACCAAAACAACTAGTAGGCTACCAATCTAGGGGATATGTGCTTCGAGGGCATCAGGGAGTAGGTGTTTTTGGCTTCAAGAAGACCAGGGAAGCCAATGCAAGCCCTACTGAGGCTGTTGTGGCAGGTATGATGGCTGGAGATGGCTGGAGATGGCTGGAGATGGCAAGAGGGGGTGGAATAGGGGGGCTGCCCTGCATATTACAAGGCTGGCCATAGGCAGTGTGCGTGCAATTGTGCGTGGCCAGTCCTACAATATGCAGGGCAGCCCCTAGCCCCTCTATTCCGCCCCCTCCTGCCATCCCTAGCCCTATAACCTCCCACAAGCAACCTCTCTACGACCTCCTATGCCTTCTCCCATCATTTGGAACCTAAACAAAGGCACTCCCCCTATACCCAGCAACTGCTCGACAAAATGCCACAACCACCCTAACAATCAAAACCAACTAAATATCCCCCAAATTCACACCAACAAATAATTTTTTTCATCAAATGGTAAGAAATGTACCTTTTCTTCATCTTCCTCCTCCTCCTCCTCCTTCTTGCCTGAATTTACGCCAATGTCCTCCTTTTCAGAACCATTTACAGATTTTGTTGTCTGTTCTTGTGCCACTGTCGTGTCCTTTGCCACTGGACCACTTTCACTCATCGAAAGATCCATCGGAACGTCTTCTTCGACAACCTTAGAATAGCCATCAACGTCAGACTCTAGAATTTGGAATAAGGCTAGGTTTTCCTTCGATTTGTAATGTCAGCCTTGGTTTTTTGTGTAACTAACAGGTAAATAAAGATTAAAGACCAAATATTTGCCAAAAATTGAGAACTTTAATCGTCAAAAATTGCAAGAGAGATGGGCTGTTTCGTTGGTCGCTTTTTTTGGGTGGCCTCCTTTGATTAATCGATTTTGAAATGGGGGGGTTGTTTTTAATTTTCAAAATTTAAACAAATTTCCATTAATTAACTATTACCCATATACGTTTCAATCATTTCACTCTAGCCCCTTTTTGCATGTTTAGTTATTCTTAAGTGTGCTACGTCAGTTTTTCAAAGTTCACAAAAAATGCAAAATTTTTTCTTAAATGCAAACTTGGGAGGTCTATCCAGTTAAATTTCCTCATATTACAAAGTAAAAGTTAACAGATAAGCATGCCAAAATGCATAAAACAACAAAACATATAGCATGAAGGTCATTTTAGTCATTTGAAACCTCCACATTAGACTATACTCTGGCTGGGCGGGAAAATCCCTCGATCAAAATCACAAAACCCCCAATTTTGATCACAGCCAAACAAAACCAACCTTTCTCCACTTCCCGCTCTTCGCCATGTCCGGCGTAGGCCGTACAATCAACGTCCTCAACGTGGCGGAGAAGCCTTCAGTGGCGAAGTCGGTGGCCGGAATCCTCTCGCGAAACCAGGGCCTTAGAGTGCGCGAGGGACGGTCGCGCTACAACAAGATATTCGAGTTCAATTACGCGATTCGTGGACAATCCTGTCACATGCTCATGACCTCCGTTACTGGACACCTTATGGAGCTTGAGTTCGAGGATCGTTACCGTAAGTGGCACTCTTGTGACCCCGCTGATCTCTACGAAGCGCCCGTTCGGAAATTTGTCCCCGAGGTACATGCTTTTTTGTAATTTTATTAATTGAGGTAAAATGAATACTCCTGAGTTTTAGGTTAATTACATGTATGCCCTGAAGTTTTGGCCTGATTCGGGAGAAAAGCAGTGGTTCTTTTGGAAATTGCAATGAAATTTGGGAGCGGTTTTGATGAATTTTAGAAAAATATGAGAAGAAGAGGTTTGTGATTATGATGAGATTTAAAAGGGTGTTTCGAATTTATTTATTTATTTATTTTTGTTTGGGGGATTTTTTTTGTTGCTTTATGAATGGGAATATTAAAATTAGAAAAAGGCATGCTGCCATTGTTTTTCAGAAAATGTTTGTGGAAAGTGAAAAATAAATTTTAAATTTTTGTGAAGGAGATAGGAAAACCGTCATTTTAAGACATTTATTTCTTGAAAACAAATGATGATTTTTCAGCTATATATACATATATTTTAATTTTTAATTTTATTTTAAAAAATTCTCAAAAATATTACTAAGGTATTATGGTAATAAATAGTGTGTATATATATATTTTTTCATTTTTGAAATATTCATATTATGATGTAAAGTGTAAACCAACCAATGTTATCATTGAAATAAAACTTTAGGATCAAACACCTGTCGCACTCCCATAAATACTTTATATTCATGATGTTAACAAAATGTTCTCACTCTTGGGAGTCACATTTGGGACCAAATGCTAACCATACTCCTATATAGTAGCGGATCCAAAAATTTCTTTTAGAGTGGTATTATACATTACTATTTTTGTCCATTAATATTTTTGTTAGGATGGGCCAAAATATATAAATTTACATATTAATATTAAAAAAAAAAATTCATGGCCCACCCAAAAAGTGGCTGGATCCGCCACTGCTCCTATATGTACCTTCGATTCCAAGCGCAAAGTATGCTTTTAACATTTTCAATTTTCATACATTCCCTCACCAAAATGTAATAATTTGAGGGATTATGTAGAAAATTTGAAATAGACAAAATTTGACTTGAGCATTGGAGTCCATGTTAGCAAAAACCCTTAGGATGCGTTTGGTTCACGAAATGTTAGATTACTGGAAAGTTAGATTACTTTAAAGATTATTGGGAATCTTTATAAAAATGTGTTTGGTTAGTTGATGGGTATGTTATATTAATATGTTTAATTGGGAAGAATAAATTAGCAGATATGTTATTTAAATTACTGAATTATCTTTTAATTAAATATTATTATTTAATATTGTTATTTAGATTATTATTTGGATTATTATAATCCCCCTACATTTAAAAACTTAGCAAAAACAACCCTATAATAAAAGTTTGGAAAATCAACAGTGCAACCCCACCAACCCAGCCATTGCCAGCCGTTGGTAGCTAGCAACCTAATGGCGCATGGAAGGCAAGAAATGGCCTTCGTGCGTTGTATGGCCATTTTCGTCCAGATCTCTGCTCGCAAATGGCCATATCGATACACAACGGCTATTTTTGACCTTCCGTGTGCCGTTCTGACAGTGGTGGCGGCTGGTCACCAGCGGTGGTAGGTGGGTGGGGTGGTAGCTTGGGTGGACTATAATTTGTTTTGAATTCAAGGGTAATTTTATCTAAAAAGTTAATTAATTGGGGTGAAATAGTAAAAAGTTATATTCATGTAAATTAATTTAAAAATAAGGGTATTATTGTTCTAAAATTTTATTAATAAGGGATATAATTATAACTAAAAAAAGATTATCTTGGTAATCTTACAATACCTAAGAAAATGTAGGTAATCAGATTACCTCAAATACTACCAACAGTAATTACTATTAATATTTAAAAATTATCAGAATTTTATATTATTTAAAAACTAAATATATTAATAAAGTAATATAAGATGACATAACCTTAGTAATCCCACATAACCCATAACCAAATGCCTCCTTAGTGATTCTCCTAACGAGCATATGGTACAATTGTTTGAAACAAAAACTCTAATTTTTTTTTCCTTTTTGTGATTGAGGCGTTCAATTCAGTTTGCACGTATCTCAATAAAAGAGAAATTCGACATCTACTTTCCCAAAAGCATAAACTTAAGAGTGTCAAATGGTTGAGTCCACATTACTATTAACACGTATCCCTAAAAGGGTTAATACATCTAATTATATAGTTTAGTGTTAATCAATTACGAGCAATAAAATTAATCTAAGAGGATTATATGGTCAAAACCACAGCTAGGTTTGGCTATTTTTCCAAAAAAATTACAGTAACCTTTCTTCTGAAAAAAAAAAAANAAGAGCATTTCTCTTATATACATCTAGATGTGTTTAAGAGAGAGTATATATATATATATATAAGGGCGTTTGGTTGGGGATTATGTGGGATTATTGGGATATGTCATCTTATATTACTAGATTACCACGTTTGGTTGTCAAGTAATATAAGATTCCGGTAATCTTTAAATACCAATAGTAGTTATTGTTGGTAATATTAGAGGTAATCTGATTACCTCCATTTTCTTAGGTATTTTAAGATTACCAAGGTAATCTTTTTTTGGTTACAATTCTATCCCTTATTAATAAAATTTTATGACAATAATACCCTTATTTTTAAATTAATTTACATGAATATGGCTTTTACTATTTCACCCCAATTAATTAACTTTTTGAACAAAATTACTCTTGAATTCAAAACAAATTGCAGCCCACCCAAGCCACCAGCCCCACCCATCTGTCGCTGCCAGCAACCACTGCCCGCTGCCGGCAACCATTGCCCGCTGCCAACCATTGCCGCTGTCAGAACGGCACACGGAAAGTTGGAAATGGCCGCCGTGTGCCGATATGGCCATTTCCAGCCAAATTTTTGGCTGGAAATGGCCATACGGCGCATAGAGGCCATTTCCTACCTTTTGTGCGCCGTTAGGTTGGGGGTTATGTGGGATTACTGGGTTATGTCATCTTATATTACTAGATTACCACGTTTGGTTGTCAAGTAATATAAGATTCCGGTAATCTTCAAATACCAATAGTAGTTACTGTTGGTAATATTGGAGGTAATCTGATTACCTCTATTTTCTTAGGTATTTTAAGATTACCAAGGTAATCTTTTTTTGGTTACAATTCTATCCCTTATTAATCAAATTTTAGGACAATAATACCCTTATTTTTAAATTAACTTACATGAATATTGTTTTTACTATTTCACCCCAATTAATTAACTTTTTGAACAAAATTACCCTTGAATTCAAAACAAATTGTAGCCCACCCAGGCCACTAGCCCCACCCATCTTTCGCTGCCGACTGCCGCCCGCGGCCAACCATCGCTGTTGTTGGAACGGCGCACGGAAGGCCAGAAATGGCCGTCGTGTGTCGATATGGCCATTTCCAACCAGATCTTTGGCTGGAAATGGCCATACAGCGCATAGAGGCCATTTCCTACCTTCCGTGAGCCGTTAGGTTACCGACGACCGACAGTGGCTGGGTTGGTGGGGGTGCATTGTTGATTTTCCAAACTTTTATTATAGGGTTGTTTTTGCTAAATTTTTAAATGTAGGGGGGTTATAAATAATCCAAATAATAATCTAAATAACAATATTAAATAATAATATTTAATTAGAGGACAATTCAGTAATTTAAATAACATACCCACCAATTTATTCCAACTAACTAAACAGATTTTCCTAAAGATTCCCAGTAATCTTCAAGATAATCTAACTTTCCAGTAATCCAACATTCCCTGAATCAAACGCACCCAATATATATATAGAAGAAAAGAGAAGGGACGAAGAGAAAGAGAGGGAAAAAAAAAAAAAAAGATGAAGGGAGAGAAGAAAGAGAGATTAGGTTACCGCCCATACCGAAGCTGATGACTGCTCGATTCACCTTTTGGTCCGGGTTTCAGACATTGGTTTTCTCATCCTTCAATAAAATAATGAATTACTATATATGTCAGTTTTTGGGATATTCGTAATGTGGTTGGTTAGAATGGAGTTGCTCAAACCTCGAGTTTGGACTAAGAGCTTGGATGTTGAAATTGGGTCGGGCTTCTTGTAATAACTTTTTTCTTAACTAGTATCCTCGGAAATTATCTATGAAAAACATACGTACTATAAATGAAAAATATGGGCCCAAATTTTTCTTTTTAACATATAATTCTTTATAAAATATTATTTTGTACATAGCAATAACATATACAGAATTTGGATAATGGTGGACGCAATGCCATGTCTCTCCACTTCTCGACGTCCACGACTGCTTCCCCCTATTTCTTGCAACACAGGAGAAACAAGGGTGAACACTAATTGCTAGTTAAATAAATCCTCTACCTTACATCCCCACACTTACGTGAGTTCTTTTCTTACTCTATTCTTTTTCTTCTTCATTCTCACTTGTTCTTTCTCTTTCTTTCACTGTTTCTACTTCTCACAGTTTTCCATCTTCTACCTTTCTGTTCTGTCTTTCTAATTCTCTCTATTCTTTTTTATTCTCACTATTCTTTCTTTCTTTCTATTCTACTAACCATGATGGAAATCATGGTAACATGCAGGATGAGATGCACATCAGTAATGCAAAGAAATGCATTTTCTTTTCTCTTTCCTTCTTTTCTTTTTTTATTCTGTTTCTTTTCTTCTCTATATTTCTTTCTTCTGTTCTTTCTTTCTTTCTATTTTCCTTCTTTCTTGCTCTTCTCCTTCTTTTTCTTTTTCTTTCTTTTCTTTTCTTGCTTGCTCATGCTTTCTCATTCTTATTCTTATTCTTTCTTATCTTTGCCGATCGGACTCGGTTGATGCATGGATTCAGAACCCTAGCCGTTGTGAGTGGTACAGTCTTCATCTACATGCACTCTTGCGGACTAACAAATTCTTTCTCTTCGCAGGCCATTCAATTAAGGTGGCGTGCATGTAGGACTTCTTCTTGGTACAACCCTCATCCACATATACTTTTACGGGCCGTACAAATTCTTCTTCTTCTTAGGCCTCTACTTAAGGCGGCGTGTATGTGGGAATTTCTTCTTCTTGTCACCCACGGGTTCCCCATCGAACACCTATTCTTTTCTCTTCTTTAGCACTTTTTTTCTTTATTTCCTCAGTGCTTTTCTTTCTTTCTCTTTATTCTTAAATTCTTTATTCTTTCTTTAAGTCTTATACATATGCAAATATATGCATGTGGATGGCTCATGCTTATAATTCTTTCTAAGTGCAAACATGTAATGCAAATATGTAATGTTGCACAAAGAAAGGTTTTCTCTACTCATACATGCACTTCTCTTAGGCATTTCATCAAACAACATGCATGCCTACCCAAATACTATCTTTGGTAAATTTCTACTTCTTTCTTAAACCATCCATTCTTGGAGTAAAACTCCTTTATAACAAAGTTAAACCTGGCCAGGTAACAATAAATTGCAAAGGGGTTTAGAGATTTTAAAGAAATCCTTGATAAACCGTTTATAGAACCCTGCATGCCCCAAGAAACTCTAGACTACCTTACGTTTGTAGTCGTGGCAGCTTCTCAATCACTTCTGTTTTTGCCCAATCCACTTCGATGCCATCCTTTGAAATTCTGTGACCCAGTACTATTCCTTCCTGTACCATGAAGTGGCATTTCTCCCAGTTAGCACCAATTCGTATAAACTCTAATATGCAATAATTCTAAGTCTTTCTCTAACCATCCAAAATGGGGAGAAACCCCCTCACATAGCCATAAATCCTGCCAAAGAAAGACACTTCCAAAAAGGATTTCTCAATATCCTTCAATCCAACTCAAACACCTTTCCAACCCACTCTCACTTCTCATATTTGAATTGGATAAACAATTACAAAGCACTAGAAATCTCCATTAAGGCTCAATAACGCGGCATATAACATGTATACAACATCATACATACATATTGCTATCAAAACCCTAATCAAGAAAATTCTCCAATCTCAACTTGGGTTGGGATTTACTTTCTTGTTATGGAGAGATTTCACTAGCTCTTCCTTTCACTTGGTTTGCTTGACTTTTTCTCTACTCTTAAACAAATGAACAAAAACCCTCAATAATCAAATATATTCAAAACTCACAAAGCTTTACAACCAAGGCAAGAATCCTTACCTTAGGATGCCTTAGATTGATTTTCTACCCAAAACACTCCAAACCCTTTAAACTCCTTGAACAAGAAAGAGAAATTGAGAGGAAGCAAGAGAGGAGAGTGGCGATGAAGAAGAAGAATGAAGGGTTTGCAATGACTTAATTCCTTTTAATGAAATTTATACACAAGCATTCCCATTTTGCCCTTACTCTTCTTTGGGAATTCTATCTATATCCTTTGATTCATTACAAACACACCCCCATAACAACATATTCTCCATGAAAAATCCTTTCAATTTACTCCCCACTTTTCCTGCTAAATAGGGGTAGATTGGTCAAATTGCCCTTAGGGAAGAAAATATCTAAAACTTAACAAACAATTTGGTCGGCATGTCGCCACGAGGAGGAATCTTCTGTCGCCGCGGCGAAACTGTCCAGCAGCTTCCCCGTGGCTTCAACACCTCTTCGCTGCGGCGAAGATTCTTCTTCGCCCCGGCAAAGACTGAAACACTAAACTTCTTCTATTTTCAACCAATAACAAGGCAAGCGTTCAACATATCACTCAAAGGCCAACCCAACAATAATGAATCAACTCAAAAAGAGCAAAAGAAGAAGCATTAACTACGTACCTCAAGTGGGGCGTTACATGAGTAGGCCGAGAGTTGCTATTGGTTTTCTTCAATTTTGTGAGATCCATTGGCCTCTATCTAACCACATTCTTAATGAGGGTAAACAAAGAAGTTGCATTTTGACAATCTTTCCCAACGTATCTATTGTTTTGTTCCCTCCAAATGTAGTACATGGTGGCCCCCAAGCATAATTTACCCATAGCATGCTTGAGCTTCTTGGAGTTTCATTTAGTAGTGATGTGCTTTATATACTCTTTCCCAAGGCCGAGTGAAGTAACCCAAAGAACACATGCCCATCAAGCGAGTCCAAATGTCTCTAGTGAACAAGCAAGAGAAGAAAAGGTGGTCAAGAGTCTCTACTTGCTAGTTGCAAAAACAACAAATCCCATCAGAAATAACTCCATAACTAACTAGCTTGTCTTTGGTTTGTAGGCGTTCCTTTATCGCCAACCACATGATGAAGGAATGTCTCAGAATTGCCTTTTGATGCCAAATAATATGGTGCCAATCCACTTTTGTTTTGTGCACTCTACATGTTTCCCAAGCCGATTTGATGCTAAACAAACCCGAAGGATTAGGTCTCCAAACAACCTTGTCTTGATTATTCATAGGGGAGGGAATCATCGAGTTCTTGACTTCAATGAGTGTAGTGGAGTTTGCCGATGGCCAATTCCAATTCGTCTCATCCCAAACCCACTTACCCTTGCATATCTTGAGAGACCTAAGTCATAAACAATTCTATTTCTTTTCTCTCAATAAAGAGGATGCCAATTATCATGCCATAAAAAGGTATGATCTCCATTGCCAATAACATGATGGATTTTGTCCCTAGCCACAACTCTAAGTTTCAAAATACTCATCCAAGCCTAAGACGCATTAGCTGTTAGGAAACGATCCATTGAGGCAGCGGAAAACAAAATCAATAATAACAAGGATCGTTCTATAGAACCAAGATCAGGGTACAATTTTACAATTTATATCACAATAAGAATCTGCAAAAAATTAATCTAGAGTTTAAGAAACCATACGCACGTTTGGAGGCTCCTCCAAATTTGTCTCTGAATCTATTTTGCTACCGACCCAAGTGTATGGTCGAACTGACGTAGTCCACACGAAGACAATCGCAAGGAACTAAGGAGGGATTTGCTAGATCCCTCTTTAGCCTTAAGAACAAAGAAGAAATGAAAAGAAATTGATTTTAGGCAAAAATCAATTCTGGCATGAGAGAGTGAAATAAGGGGCTGTGTGTTTTCTCTTTACAATGAATGAGTGAAAAATGAGATTCTCTTTTTTCTTTTACAAATAAAACATTTCTTTTATAGTAACATTTTAATTGCCCTATTCCCATATGGAATAGGCTTGGGCTCCAACCCAAATATCCCATGTTTCCAAACACTCTCAATTAGATATTTATTTTAATTTATCATTATCTTAATTAAAATCAATTAATATATATTTAATATATATAATAACATTTAACAATAATGATAATTTATTTAAATATATGCGAACACATATTTAAACGTAATCTCACTTATTTAATTTTAATATCAAATTAAATAAAGGCTACGACCTCAGCAAATTTAATTGCACTGTGAAATTACCAAAATACCCTTTCGCCTAAAAAGACGAAAACGCCCTTCTTTCTTCTTGGCTCTTAAATTATCTTCTATGTGTGTGACCCATAGGCTCCTCATCATACCGGTAGTGTATAGTATCGCGATTAACACCAATTAATCGTCTCACTAATACACAGACCAAGATTGGCCCCTAGCAAGGCATCATGGCCACCCGATAGATTCGGATTCAGCAAAGTAGCTACCTGTCAACGATATGGTTACCGTGCAATTCGATCCTTTCATCATACGTTATCTCGACGAGACGAAGGCATAGAAATAGTGTCAACCTTCGGTTACTCTCGATATTATTTATTCAGTTTCTGGACCAATGACCCGTATTATAAACTGGATAGAGCAACAACTCAATCCCACTGTGGCCACAGTTTTAGTGTCATTGCCATATACTGAATTGCGCCGTGAGATAACTTTCTCCCGTACCCGGGAGTGATAAATCCTCTGTCAATCCACCATAGTCTTGATACACTCCTTGATGCAGCCAATCACCACCGTATTGACAGCTCTGAAAAGAACTGCGTTAGGCTAGTGTCAAACTACACCAATCGGTGCACAAGGCGCTCCGGTGATCTCAAGTCTAAGGATCACATGCACCACCATTCGTTAGAGGATTTGTTCCATAGACACTGGGGTTACCATCCATATGGAATCCTCTGGTGGGTCAGTCCAGTGAACTTGCTGTGGTGTAATCGCCTACAACAAACACCCATGTGTTGCACCAGGTTGTCACCAAACAACCTTGACAAGTGAGATCAGTCACTGCCTTTCGACAGGGTCGTTCAACACTATGATAGCCTTACCGTATTATCTGTGCCCTTAGTTCAGAATAATACTGGGGCTACGGACGTTTCTAGAGTGGCCACCATATGTGCTCATAGGGTTCTCACTATCAAGATTTGAAACACTTGATACCCTCGTCACGGTTCTACCATTCTAAGGACATATATCAATACATATTGCAATAATAATGATTTACGCGATATAGAATAAAATGCCTTTTGTTATTGATTAATGAACATTATTACAAAGAGTCAATTCTACAATAATTGATTGGCTCTAGGGCATCTACTCTAACAGCTTTCACAATGAATAACTTCAAAGTTGGCATATGCCCTATCAGAATTTTCACAGTCAATGTCTTATCAGAATTGGATATATTTCCCATGCGGTTGAAAGCTCCGTTAACCAGAAATTTGTCACTGAAAGGTTGTCTTCTCTAGCTAGTTAATGAAATAGTTCATTTTCTATGTTTGTTTGTAGTTATTTATTTTTCCCTTTTTTTGGTTGTTTTCACAATAACGGTTCTACCATTCTAAGGACATATATCAATACATATTGCAATAATAATGATTTACGCGATATAGAATAAAATGCCTTTTATTATTGATTAATGAACATTATTACAAAGAGTCAATTCTACAATAATTGATTGGCTCTTAGGGCATCTACTCTAACAGAACGACCCTGTCAAAAGGCAGTGACTGATCTCACTTCTCACAGTTGTTTGGTGACAACCTGGTGCAACACATGGGTGCTTGCTGTAGGCAAGTTCATTAGATTGACCCACCAGAGGATTCCATATGGATGGTAACCCCAGTGTCTATGGGACAAATCCTCTAACGAATGGTGGTGCATGTGATCTTTAGACTTGAGATCACCGGAGTGCCTTGTGCACCGATTGGTGTAGTTTGACACTAGCCTAACGCAGTTCTATTCAAAGCTGTCAATACGGTAGTGATTGGCTGCATCAAGGAATGCATCAAGACTATGGTGGATTGACAGAGGATTTATCACTCTCGGGTACGGGAGAAGCTATCTCACGGCGTAATTCAGTAAATGGCAATGACACTAAAACTGTGGCCACAGTAGGATTGAGTTGTTGCTCGATCCAGTTTATAATTTAGGTCATTGGTCTAGTAACTGAATACATAATATCGAGAGTAACTGAGGTTGACACTATTTCTATGCCTCGGTCTCATCGAGATAACATATGATGAAAGGATTGGATTGTACGGTAACCATATCATTGACAGGTAGCAGCTTTGCTGAATCCGAATCTATCAGGTGGCCATGATGCCTTGCTAGAGGCCAATCTTGGTTTGTATGTAGTGAGACGAATAGTTGGTGTTAATCGCGATACTACACACTACCGGTATGATAAGGAGCACAAGGGTCACACACATAGAACATAATTTAAGAACCTGTTTAAAAGAAGGGCGTTTTCGTCATTTTAGGTGAAAAAAGATATTTTGGTAATTTCACAGTGCAATTAAATGTGCTGAGGTAGTAGCATTTATTTAATTTGTTAATAAAATTAAATAAGTGAAATTATATTTAAATATGTGTTCGCATATATATAAATGAATTATTGTTATTGTTAAATGTTAATATATGAAATATATATTAATTGAGTTTAATTGAAATAACAATAATGATAAAATATGTAATTAGGGCTATTTGGATATAGGGGCTGTTTGGGTTGGTGCCCAAGCCTATTCCATGATGGAATAGGGCAAAGTGTGCACTATATAAGTGCAACACTTTGTGAGAAATATTAATTAATTAATTCAATCATTTCAAGAAAAATTCCAGCCCCCTTTTTTCCTCTCTTCCACGCCACTTCATCTTTGATTGAATCAAAGTTTCATTTGATTTTTGTTCTTGGTTCTTAAGGCTAAAGAGGATCTAGCAAATCATTCTTTAGTTCGTTGGAGATTATCTTCGTGTGGACTACCGCTGGTTCGATCCTATTCTTGGGTTGGTAGCGAAACCCATTTCGAGACAAGTTGGGGTAGCCTCCAAACGTGGGTTTGGTTTCTTAACCTTGAGCTAATTTTTCTATAGATTCTAATATATTGTATAAACTATAAATTTGTGCCCTGATCTTGGTTCAAAGGAACAATCTATGATGTTTATGTTTTTGTTTTCGCTGCCATAACTTGATCGTTTCCTAACAAGCTGTGCCAGGTCTGTGACTTGGCAAAGTGTCGTTGCTTCGCGGTCACATTGGTAGGGGATGCCAAGTGATAATACAAAAGACTCAAGGCGAACTCCATCAGTTCTTGGCAACAATTCTCCTCGCTGTACTTGTAACAATTCCAAGCAAGAAGATAGTTTGCCGCTTAGTTACTTGAGCAACATTTGTCAAGAAAGAGATGAAACACTGACGTCGTATTTAACGAGGTTCTAGAATGAGTAAGCAAAGGTCGCGGATGCACCGGAAGAGTCAATCCAGACTTTGTTAATTACAAGCATCAGGCCGCAAATGGAGTTATGGAAAGAGCTCCAAAGTGAAGATCACATAAGCCTGGCAAAGTTTTACTAGATGGTTGCAAAATATCAGCGAGTAGAAAGCTCGCTAGCAGCCTTAGCCAGAAGCTCACCGTGAAGAGCCCCACACAGGTGACAAGATCGCCCATTAGACAAGCGGAGGGGCCAAAACCATAATGATAGGGATCAGAACAAGTCTAAAAAAAGACAGAGAACAGATAACTATAGGGACAGGCAACCTTTCCTGCGATATGCAGAATACACCCCCCTCACGCAAGACATAGCCCACATATACGAAGTCTCCCATGAGGTGAAGAGATTGCCTACTCTGAAAAGAATAAAGGGGCTCCGGGCAGAAGAGATTGGCAAAAATATTGTCGATACCACCAAGACATCGAGCACAATACCAATGAGTGTCGGGCCTTAAAAGATGCCATCGAAGACCTGATACGAAGGGGCCACCTAAAGGAGTTTGTTAAGGAGGCACCAGCTAGCGAAAATACCAATGAGCAAAATAACCAGGTTTAGAAAGCCCCGACCAATGCCAACAATGAAGTCCTGGTAGACATGATCTATAGGGGGCTTGACATAGTAGGGAGCTCAAGCCACGCTCGCGAGCAATATGCTCGAGAGGCTAGAACAGACTCGGTCCCCTGGGTTATGAGCTATGAACTTCGGCCCAAACAAGAAAGCAAGGTTGTAGGATTCATAGTCAAAGAATGTGAAAAATCCCCTCGCCATAATCATGATGCGATTGTAATCGCAGCTAGAATTGGCAATGCCAGGGTACTGAGGGTGATGGTCGATAATGGAAATGCAGTGAACATCATTTTCTTGGAAGCTTTCTGAGAAATGAGGTTCATGGAGAGAAACTTGAGGCGTGCCCATCGTCGCTCTATGGGTTAACTGGGGACAGCCTGGTCCCCAAAGGAACAATCGACCTTCCCGTGACCCTAGGGGTAGAACCCAAAAACAGGACGGTGATGGCATAATTCTTAGTGGTAGACTGCCCGACCACATATAATGTCATCCTCGGAAGATCGATCCTGGATGATTTGAGCACCGTCACTTTAGTGCGCTACCAAGCAATGAGGTTCCCAACTCTAAGGGGAGTCACGACTATCAGAAGCTATGGAAAGGAATCTCGAGAATGTTACAATTGGGCCATTAATGTTGCACTAAAATGGCTGTTCCCGAGGACAATGGTCATTACAGAATCTGAGCTGCGCCTCGAACCTCTTAAGGATACCATAGATCCTCGCATCCATAGAGAAGAGCTTGTAGCAAGGCTGACGGAAGAGTTGCAAGAAATATCCGCCAGCGAGGAAGATCCAACTCGCATACTGAAGGTCAACAACGATCTAAGCAAAGAAATGATTGATAATCTGGTAAGGTTTCTGAAGAAAAATCTCGACGTGTTTGCGTGGGTGCATGCAGATATGGTGGGGATCAACCTCGAGGTAATGTGCCACAGATTGAACATCGACCTAACAACTCGACCAATAAGACAAAAGTGAAGGTCTGTGGATGCAAAACGCTCTAAAGATCTCAAGGATGAAGTAGACAAACTCCTGAACATCAACTTTCATCAGAGAAGTGAAGTACCCGGATTGACTCGCCAACCCAGTTCTGGTTAAGAAGTCAAATGGCAAGTGGCAGACTTGCTTCAACTTCACGGACTTAAATAAAGCCTATCTCAAAGACAACTTTTCGCTACCTCGGATCGACCAATTAGTAGATATGACAGTGGAAACGCACTACTCAGCTTTATGGATGCATACTCGGGATATAATAAGATCTCGATGTATCAACCCGATGAAGAACATACCTCCTTTATTACTGACCAATGAATTTATTGTTGTAGGTTATGCCATTTGGCTTGAAAAATGCTGAGGCAACCTACTAGCGCTTGGTGAACAAGATGTTCGCTGACTAAATTGGCAAAACTATGTAGATGTACATCGACGACATGCTCGTCAAGTCAAAGGTCGTCGAAAACCACTTTGAGCACCTGGGGGAGATGTTTGACATCCTTAGAAAATACTAAATAAACTTAACCCTCTAAAGTGTGCTTTCGGAGTAAGCTCGGCAAAGTTCTTGGGGTTTCTTGTAAATCAGCGAGGTATTGAAGCCAACCCAAAGAAGATTCAAGCTCTTCTAGACATGAAAAGCTTGACCAGCATAAGGCAGGTACAACACTTGACAGGACATGTGGCCGCACTTAGCAGGTTTGTTTCCCGAGCCACGGATCAGTGCTTACTATTCATTGAGACCTTGAAGGGGAAGAAGGGTTTTAAGTGGACGGAGGAGTGTGAGAGAGCCTTTTAGGAACTAAAAAAACATATGGGACAACCTCTTTTATTATCAAAGCCCGTCCAGGGCAAGCCATTACTGTTATATTTATCGGTAGCAAAGTCTACCATCAACGCAGCGTTGGTACGTGAAGAAGGGGGAGTGCAGTGGCTAGTGTACTATGTGAGCAAAAGGCTGTTTGACACGGAGATAAGATACTCCAAAATGGAGAAGGTCGCCTATGCCCTTGTCATTGTTGCCAGGAAGCTGCAGCCTTATTTCTAGGCACAATTCATTCATGTGCTGACAAACTTTCCGTTGAGGAAGATAATGCAAAAGCCCGAGCCATCGGGCATATTGATCCAGTGGGTGATGGAAATGAGTCAGCATGATATCAAGTACATCCCAAGAATGGCAATCAAAGGTCAGGCTTTGACGGACTTCATATCAGAATTCTCTTATCAGCCAAAAGAGGAAATAAGCCTGCCAGAGGCAAGCATCTTAAGGGAAAGCGAATAGCAGAAGCCAAAGCTCGACAACCTATGGTAGTAAACTCTGTATGTATATAGGTCGTCAAATGAGAAGGGGGTAGGAGCGATACTCGAAAGTCCCAAGGGAAACCCGATCAGAGCTGTAGTAAGGTTCGGGTTCAGGTTTGCCGTTTCCAACAACGAAAATAAGTACAAGGCATTGCTTGTGAGGATCCCCCTCATCAAGGAAATAGGGGTACAGTCCATCAAGATTTACAATGACTCCCAGCCTGTAGTTCACCAGATTACTGGGGAGTATCAGGCGAAAGAGGACAGAATGGCATTCTACCTCCAGTTGGTAAAGTTCGAGCTTGAGCAGTTCATATCCTTCACAGTTCTTTTGATCCCAAGGGAGAGGAATTCAGTAGCCAATGCTCTCGCCCGCCTAGCCTCTGCAACGAGCCAAGAGAAAACTGATTCGATACCAATTAAGTTCCTCCCAAGTTCAAGCATCCTCGCTCCACAAGAACCAATCTTAGCGACAAGTCAGAGATACAGTTGGATGGACGTAATTATCGCCTACCTAAGGGATGGAACATTGCCTGAAGGGAGAAATGAAGCTAGAACACTCTGCACAAAATCAGCTCAATACACGCTCATCAATGACAAGTTGTATAAGCATAGGTTCAATTCACCATTACTGTGATGTGTTGACCATGAAGATGCAGACTATGTTCTTAGAGAGATCAAGAGGGCATTTGTGGGAACCATGCATGAGGCAGATCTCTAACATACAAAGTGCTTCGTCAGGGTTAATACTAGCTTACAGTTTTTAATGATGCAGCAGAATATGTGTGCAGATGCGACAGATGCTAGAGGTTCGCTGATGTTTCACGAGCTCCGCCCTAAGAGTTAACTACTTTAACAAGCCCCTGGCTGTTTGCAATCTGGGGCATCAACCTGATAGGCCCTTTGCCTTAATGAAAGGGGGGAATTAAATTCATAGTGGTTGTTGTGGACTACTTCACCAAATGGGCAGAAGCCAAGCCTTTAGCCACCATCACGTCAAACAAGCTGAAAGATTTCGTCTATAAAAATATTATTTATAGTTTCGGAATCCCTCACACTATAATAACCGACAATGAAAAATAGGTCGACAGTGAAGACTTCATATCTTTTTGTGAACGACTTGGTATTAAGAAGAGCTTTGTTGCTGTTTATTGACCTCAAGCCAATGGTCAAGTAGAGGCTGTAAACAAAGTTATCAAGCACACCATAAAGAGGAAGCTCAATGCTTTGAAGGGAAGATGGGCCGAAGAATTTCCCAAGGCCTTGCGGTCTTATAGAACGACAACTAGAAGCTCAACAGGAGAAACCCCGTTCTCTCTATCATACGGGTGTGAAGCAATGGCCCTAGTTGAAGTGGGATTAGTTCGTTCCGAAGGGAAGTTTTCAATGAAGAAATAAAGGAAGATCTTCTCCGCTTGAGGCTAGACCTAATCGAAAACATCGGGCCAAGTCTCAGTTAGGGCTTGCTTCATATCAACAACGAGTCAAGCGATACTTTAACACCAAAGTCAAGAACAAGGACTTTGAAGTGGGTGACCTAGTCTTTAGAAAGGTTGCTAGGGTACTTAAAACCCAAACTTAGGGGCACTTAGGCCCAAACGGGAAGGTCTATTCAAGATCTCTAAAAAGCTCGCACTAGGAACTTTCCACATGGAACGCCTCAACGGCGAAGCAATACTGCTAGCCTGGAACGCCGAGCATCTGCGAAGGTATTACCAATGAGCAGCTCCGGTTCCACTCATGTTTTATTTTCTTTCAGTCATTTATTGTAAGGTCGTTCAAGGCCAAAAAGTTCTATCAATAAAAAAGGTATTATTCATGACTTTTCTTTGTTCACCATTTTTATTTACTTGTTGTTTACCATTTATCATTTATTGTTCCAAAATAACAACCCACGCGATCACATCCGAAAAACTCAGAGTCAAGAGTTCAAAAAAAGGCAGCTTAGCTCGATAAGCCACACCAAAATCCAACTCATTAAGGGTGAAGTACCCCAAATTGATAAAGTTACACTTGGAAAAATTCAAGTAAAACACGTCGAGGGAAATCAATCATAAGCTGGCGACCAAAACTCGAGACGGACAATAAATCCAAAGTTAGAGTTGTCGTATAAGATTTCCTCGCATATATTCAAAAAGTTCCTCAAGAAGCGAGCTATGCATAACTTGGAGCAAATTCAGATTTTTTATGACAAGTCTGATTAGGACGATTGAAACGACTCTGTAGAAACTAAAAAAAAAAATTGCTTGATAGAGACATGCAAAAATACCTTTCATTGATTATAAGGTTTGATTACAAACTTAACAAAAAAATAAAAATAAAAATAAAAATAAAAGAGATACAAAAAAAATTTCTTAAGCAAGTGGAGGAACATGGGCATCATCATCAGTTGGACCATGAAGCTTGTTGCCAATGGGGACAGATGGTTCCTCGATGGTAGGAGTGACAGTGGCCTCCTCAAGGCTAGGAGCTAGCACATCTTTTGGGGCCTCGCCCAAAGGAAGATTTGCAACAACCTGGGGAAGTGTAGCCAGAGGAGTTGGATCCTCGAATTCTTGCTTAAGGCTGGTTTCCTCCTTGCCTTCGTCGACTTCCTTTAGGCCCTCACCATCAGACTCGAAATCATCCGAGTACATATAGGCCATTCCTTGAGCTTTGGTCTTCAACCTGTTGACCTCTTTCTGATAAGCTCGCAGAAGAAAGGAAAAGTTGATCGAGCGATGAGCTTCCCATAATTTTTGCACAAGAAAGACTGACGTCTCCCAAGCCCAATTGGTGATGGCTTTATTCAGCTCCCTGATTTGAAGCCTGAGCTGTCCAGTCTCAACCATGGCATTTCATCGACCTTTCGCTTCCTGGCCAAGGTCGAGCGAGACCTATTTGAACTTTGTCTCCCAGTCCAAAGTAGTTTTTTGAGTCGAGGAGAGCTCGGAGTTCAGCTTATCATTGGCACCTCGCTGTTGTGCCAAAACTTTCTCAACCTCGGCTGCTTTGGCTTCAGCCTTTGCCTGCGCAGCCTCACTCACCTTAATTTTTTTAAGGAACTCCCTTTCCTTGACCCCATAGGTCGCCATCTCTTCCTTAAGCTACTCAAGCTCAGCCTACTTCTCTTTTTTCTCCTTCTCTACAACTTGGGCCCTACCCAAGGCATATTCTTTCACAGTTTTTGCTAGTTTCTATTCTTGATGAGTGCCCTCCAACATGGGGTAACACTCATCGTAGAGAAGCCTGCTAGCCATGGCAGCCTAAAAAAAGCCCGGGGGGGGGGGGGGGGGGGGGGGGGGGGGGGGGGGGGGGGGGGGGGGGGGGGGGGGGGGGGGGGGGGGGGGGGGGGAGGGGAGCGAAAGTCAGCGAGGAATAATGACAGCATGTATAAAAGGGATAAGAAGCGAAGTGCTAATACCTTTGCCGTATAACTGCACACCCAAGCCAACATTTGGGTGGGAGACAAATCCCTAACATTCACAAAGGTTCGCGGGGTGATGACATCCTTAGCCACTGCGACCCTGATGCTGATATGATCAAGGAGTTGATCAGTTAATGTATCGACCGTAGCTCGAGCCACCTCATCCATCTTTTTGCCTTCTTGTCAAGACGAGCTGGACTTACTTCTTAGGTAGTGGCAGCTTCACCCATGGGAACATACTTCTTCTTGGCCAAGTCCTCGGCCATAGATTTCTTTAGGCTGCCAGCCTGCCCGCGACCTCCTTACCTGAGTCGACCTACTCTCGACTTTCTTCTGCTTTCTCGAGCCCCTTGAGGCTCAATCGATTTCTTCTTACTCAAGCCATCATATTGCTTAGGTGTTTTCTGTTTCCCCAAGCCTCCAACTGGCTTGGATACTTTCTTTGCCAACCCCTTTTGGGGCTCGAGGGCACCTTCCTGCCAACTACCTTTGAGGCAGTTGCGAGCTTCTTTACACTTGGGCCTTCCCCAAGTTCACCCCCGTTTCGCTTCGTGCCAACAACATTAGTGGGCTGCTTCCTTACTGAAGTAGACGATAGTTTCTTGGCAACCACGAAAGTTGCCACCTTTTCCTTAAGATCCTTTGGTTTCTCGGCCCACATTTCTACAAAAAAAAGAAGCAAGCAATAAGCGACCTACCTACACAAAAGGAAAAAGCATAAGCAAGCGAACACTTACCTTTCTCAAGAATGGTAAGGAATTTGGTGTTATCCTCGCAAAAGCCGTATGCCCTCAAGTGAGGAAGCGAGATGATCTCGTTAATGTTGCACTGCCTTTCGGAAAGGTCACTGAAACGCTGAAGCCTCTATAAGCTCGCAGTGGGGAGAAAATTCTGCTTGACGTTAACTGCAAAGCAAAGAAGTTCAGTTAGTTTAACCATCAAGCTTGAAAACGATCTTCGCAAGCACTGGGGGTTGAAGTCTTCCTAGTTTCCAAAGCAAAAACGCTAGTCTCCCTGACCTTATAAAAGAAAAACTGAGAGTCCCAATGCGAGACCTTCTTTGAAACGTCAACCAGGCTGTTGAAACGTACCTTCCTCACCATGAAAAGGTAGTACGTCTGGTCTTGACCCTTTTTTATTCTATACAAATGGACGAGCTTCTCAACAGATGGCTCACCCAGCTCAGCAATCATGTACGCTATGTGCAAACCTATGATTATGACATATGAGTTCGCGGATAGCTAGAGAGGGATGATGTCGAATCGTCTCAAAATGTTGTCGACGAAACGGTGAGGGGGAATAGACACCCTGCATCTCAAAAGGGTCTCAGAGATCGCTACCCATCTTGTGGGGGATTCTTCTGGGAAAAGTTCCCCGGAACCCTCAAGTTGAGTTGCGATGCATAAGTCTCTTTTATGCGCCTAAGATCCTTGACACTAATCGAGGATTGCGGTTCCTTTTCACAGCCTATGAATCGAAGACTGCCTTGATTGAGCCAACTCCATAAAAGCGTGACCGGACGAGCCCGTCGCGTTAGGATTTGAGCTCCGCGCGATGACCTTCTCCTAAACCTCGGGGATTATGCCCCCAAGGATTGTCATGCCCGTAGGGGAATCAAACATGTGATCAATTGTGTGGCTACTAGACGAAGACATGACTATGGCTCACCTCTGGGTACCTGAAACAAAAGTGAACATGTGTCAGAGCTCGGAAAACTCGGTGACCTATCCACACTTTGCTTTCATTTTAGGCACCCGAGATAGCTTACGCTAGACAACAGACGCACACGACCTTCCAAGGATTTCGATGGCCGCTATGATAAACCTTCCTTAAACCCAGGACCGCCAGAGACACATTTAAAAGCCCTAAAAGAATCAATGGGGCCATGACAATGGCCACCCTTAGCTGCAAAAATCAAGAAAACAACTAAAGGAAGGGAAAAGAAACCTTACCGGAACAAAAGAAGAGGATGAAGTCGCCAAAAAAAGCATCGTGAAGAGGAAGAAGCAGCGATAGAATGAGCAAGAATGTCTGAGAGTTTTTGCAAGATGAGTAAGTTTTTTGACGAGTTCGCTCACTTTTATAGTGGTTTGCATGAGAGACGAAAGGGTAGGGCTCGATCATAGCCGTCGATCTATAGTGAATCTCAACCCTCAATTCGTCGAGTAATCTTATCCCTTGGACGTGGCCATATGTCAACTATCCACGAGAGGCGATGAACCATCAGACTCCATAATCATAACCGTCACCGCATGTCACCTCAACTCCACACATGGACAGTAATAGTTGTCCACGCGCAATGAAAAGTAACTGTCAAAGGCTGCCGCATTTAATGCGACATGACCGCGTGGAATTTACACAACTATCCTTTCTTTTCAAATTTTGAGTTTGTCAAGAGTGTCCCAGAAGAGAAAAGGTCCAAGTGTGGAGTACGTCGACTAGGCATGAGTCCGACTCTCGAAGCTCGACAAAATCTGCATCCAATGCCCTACCGGTAATGCTGAGCTTGATATCAAATCGAGCCATAGTCTTCAAAGCTCGAAATGAGCATCGAACACTAGGGGGCAGATGTTGTGTGTGATTTTTCCATCAAGCTTGGAGAGTTGCGAGGTAATAGCTCGATCCAAAATCAGTCCAACTCAATTGATTGTCCGACTCATCATAAGCTCGTCGAGTTGTAGCTTGACTTCGCACAAGCTAGTCGCGACCAATCCTTGCAGTCATTCAACCAATTCGCAGATAACTTCAGATCCTAGATATCTCAGGAAGGATCAGATCGACAACAATCTTTATGCAATTACAACGCCCAATCGCGAGAATATCGGAGTTGCATTTCAATCTTAATTGTAATCCTTTTATTTTCGCTCTTTCTTTTGTACAAAATTTGTATATAAACCCCCTCAAATGATGAGAAAGGGGCTAGAAAACATTTATGGGATTGTCATTGTAAGCTCTCATAGCAAATACAATAACAGTGGATGTTGGCTCAAGAGTTCAACTCGTCGAACCATTTTAAAAATCTCTTTGCTATTTACTTTACTGCAATTACTATTTATTCACTGCTAGTTACCCATAATCACGCACACATCAGTTTCGATCCCGACTAGGTCGATCGGATCACTCTAGTTGATGCAAAATACTGTATCAACAATTGGAATGAAAGAAAGATGAGAAGGAGAGAAAGAAAAAAAAAGTTTTTGAGTTGAATGGAGTTGGATAAAGAAATGTTTTGAGTTGAATAATCTGAAAACAAATCTCTTTCTCTTTTCATTTTTAGACAAAAAAAATGTTATTTGATTTGGATTAATTTTTAGAATAATGATCCCAATAAGTAAACATACAGATATTCTATTTTTTTTTTTAATTCAAATAGGATAATAGAATAACGATTCAGATAAGTGTAACAAATAGGACGATATGTTTCTAGATCATGAAACACACTCGTGTGGCTAGGGAAAACCACTTTAGCGCTCAGCTATTTTATTTTATTTTATTTTTTAATTTTAAGAATCTCATCTATTTTTTCCAGTACTTTTTAGAAAAAATTTGGAGTCAAATCCTCAATTCCATCCTTGTCCTTTCCTCCCTCGGTCCATGACCCTCGGTATGAGTTAAGCTAACGGTCACCTGCAACCTGGATCCTAATAGACTAAAACAAAAGGTGGATAAAGTCTTTCTCAAATCATTGCCATCAAATTAGTCTACAGAGAGCTTCGGTAAACTTCAATTTTCTTGTAGAAACTTTGGCAGGTATATATTTTTTTCTTTGCATATATTATTTATCGATACTATTTTATTCTAAAGGTTTTTTTTTTTTTTTTAATATAATTCTTATTGTGGGATGGTAAACTGTTTTATAATATAATGATTATTACTTAAACAGAATTTCAATACTGTTTCGTATTCACTATCTTCATGATTAGTGACTTTTTAATAAGGTTGTGTGATTTGCCCCCTCTTCAAAATTTGAGCTAGTATTTGAAATTCTGAAGATATAAATTAGAAATTTGACTATATGGCCTTGTAAATAAGTAAGAAATTCAAGGAGTAATAAGGTGTATTCAAATAAAGTCTTGATCCAAGTGCACTATACCAACCAAAGTGCAAGAAAAGAAATGAAATAAGGTCTCAGGAAGAATTTTTTCATTATAGTGATTGACATTGTTACTTATGAATGCAGAGGTTCAAATTAATTCTCTAAAAGTAAAGACTCCGTTCATATTAAAAAAAATTAGTTTTCTATCTGAATTTTTTGATAGTTATCATACAATCTTTTTCGTTATTTTTTTATTTAAAAAAAAAAAAAAAAAAACTGACTTGAGACTGCTTGATTGTTATATCATTATACTTTAATTAAATTGGTTTATATGTGTAGTGTAATTCGCAAAATATGCACTAGAAGCAAAAAGGTTTCACATGAGGCTAACAAAGCACATTATGCCTAACTTTTTAATCCTACAAATAAGAAAATTACATCTTTTTTTATTTTTTTATTTAAAGACCAACGGTTAGACCTGGGTAGGGACCAGTCCCAATTAGGCCCGGTCTGGGCCTGATTGGACCAGTCGCTCATGGTCCCAAGCCCATGAGACATTTCAAGACCTGGACCGATCCCTAGGACTGTCCTGGGCCCATAGGACCAGTCCTATGGGCGTGGAAAATTATTTTTCACCCCCCAAATTTTTTTATATTTAGGGGGCCAAAAAAATTATGTAGGGGGTTTTATGTAATTTTTAGGGGCTTGGAAAATTTATTTCCACCCCAAGAGATTAGGAAAGTTTTAATTAATTTTAAAAAATAATAAAATAATAATTAAATTAATGGTTAATTATAATTAATAATAATTTATAAATATAAGGATTTAAATTTAAACTTTAAAGAGATAATTCAATTAATTAATTTTAAAATAAATGTAATATTCACACAATCGTACATTCACACTTCACAAATAAACAATTAAATAAATTTATTTTTATTAAATTATTCATCGTCAACAATATTTACATCGTTCAAATCTGTGTTCCTGAAGCATTCGAGTAGTTTAGGATCTTCAAGGTGCTACTGTAGTCTTCTCTCTGTATGAGTCCAATCCTGTAAACACGTTATCACTTCAATCATCTCATTGGTTAAAGATAATCTTCTATCTTCAACAATCCGACCGCTCGTTGAGAATGTTGACTTAGATGCAATTGTAGAAACCGACATAGATAAAATGTCACGTGCCATTTTGGCTACAACGGGGAATTGACTTTGTTGTTGTTTCCACCACTGAAGCACATCCATCTCACGTTTCTCCTTCTTTGTCATGTAGGACATGTCCATTTTTAGGTAGTGATTCAACTCATTTGGTTCATGTATGTACACACTGGAGTTGTTACTTTTGCCGCCATGTTCCATATACATCTACATGCTCGATTCTTGATAGTTGTCTTCATCAGGGTCCTGTTGGTCGTCTCTGCTGGACGTTCCAGTTCCATTATACCTGCTCTGATATAAAGAAAAAAGGCTTTCCAATTTTTGCTTAAAGTTAATCAAATAATACGTATAATCATGTCCTAAATGCTGACCTATCTCAGTAACTATACAATTAATTACGTGTAATTTAAATCTAGAATCTACAACAAGGGCTAATTCATATAAGAATGGAATATCTAACCAATATTTTTCGTATTTTTTTTCCATCTTTGAAACAATTTCCATTAAAACGTCATTATATCTATATTTAGCAAAAGTTTTAGAAAGTTGAAGTAAAATATCTAACGCTAAATTAGTAGTAGGATAATAAATACCACTTAATGTATTGGTGGATTCATAAAAAAGTTTAAGAAATGAATAAAAAAGTTCACAAACTGTCCAATCATCATAGCTGACAACTTCTTACAGATACTTCCGATTGACAAAATCTGTAATTTGTGTTGCGATTGGCAAAGCTTTTTCCAACACAAGTAGGTGGAGTTCCAACAGATAGGCATGTCCGTACATAACTTCAAAGGTCGAACCGGTGGATCCTCTTGCTTACAATATTTGACATATTCTTGCCATCTTTTATTGCTACCGCCAACGATGAATCCAATAGCCAGCGCACCCTTTCAATCTTAGAATTTATAGCTTCTAAACCTGCTTTAACAATCAAATTGATGATTTGGCAAGCACATCTCTGGTAAAAAAATCTGCCTTCACCAAGCGGATCCAATCTCTTTTCAAATGAAGAGATAGCCGCGGTGTTAGCAGCTACATTATCTAGCGTTAGCGCTACAACTCTATCAGTTAATACATATTCTTGCAAAACTTTAAGTATTGTAAAATAAATAGTGTCAGCATTATGTGCAGTATATAATGGTTTAAAACCTATCAATTTTTGTTGTAAACCCTAACCATGATCTAAGTAATGTATTGTGACAGTTAAAAAATTTGTTTTTGATCTATAAGCCCATATATCTGAAGTAAGTGCAATAGATATATTCCTAAAACTTTGAAATTCATTTTTAAGTTGAATATTTATTTGGTTATAAAGTTTTAGTATGTCTCTTCTACTAGTACTTCTACTAATAGGGGTATATGTTGGACAAAATGCAGTTTTAATCAAGTGAATAAAAAAAGGATTTTCAGATAAAGAAGGGGGAGAGTCCGTAACAAATATGTATTTTGCTATTTCCTCTCATGCTTGGAGTGCATTGTATTGCCATGTTGACAAAGTTGAGGATTGTGGATTAAAATTAAGTTGAGTTTGAATTTGCCTACTTGGTCCGGTTGAAGATGAATCGATAGCTGCATTATTCAGGGGTGCTTCTTCTCCAAATGTCGTCGCATTGTCAAAGTCCTCTTCTCAATGCCGACAACAGTTCCACAAAAATTACATACTCCGCCCGATTCTTCGCCCTCCCCATTTGCCTTTACTCATTTTGATTTGGTGAAGTGTTGCCATACATCGGACACAACCTTCTTTGGCGGCCGGGGGGTTAGGCCGTGGAGTCGCAGCTCTCTTGTGTTAGGCTACACCCCGTCCTGGCTGAATGTCGTTGTTGTTGTTGAATTGCAGCTGCTGCTTCTACAAAGGGTGAAAATGGATCGAACCCTTCCATTTCTTCGGTTGATGGAACGTAGAACTCATTTGGCACTTCCATTATAAATTTATGATAAAATAATAAATAATTAAAATGAAAAAAATTAAATAATAATATGACTAAGAGATGACATTGAAAAATAGAAAAAACTGAATAATATAAAATATAATAAATAATATGAATAAATTATATATTATAAATATAAATTGAATTGAAGAAAATATGAATAAGAATTGGATTGGAGTAGAGAGATTTAGAGAATGAGAGATTGAGAGTTGGTGTGAAAAAAATTGGAAGTGTGAGGGATTATTTATAACGTAGGATTTGGGGGGGTTGGGGTGTTGAGGAGAATGAAAAAAAAAAAAAACTTCACCCTCAATTGCACTATAAATATCAATTTAACCCTTAATCTTTTTGTAAATTTCAAAATTATCAAGCGGTTTTTGGATATTTTACAAAAGCTGTTTTAAAATTATTTAAATGGGTTTGGGCTCAGGCCTTGGACCGGTCCTAGGCCCGGGCCTTGGAAGAGGGCCCGATCAAGGGACTAGTCCCTCCTCCCATAGGCTTGGTCCTGTTTGGGACCAGGCCCTACAAGGACCGATCCTAGGACTAGTCCTTTGGGTCAGGTTTTTGGGACCAGTTCCAAATGGTCTACCAGCAGTTTTCTTCTTCTTCTGATTCTTCTTTTTTAATATTACATCTAGATTCCATTCCTATAATTACTCACTCGTTGGCAAGGGTGGATGCTACTCTAGTTGGCCCACCCTCAAATTTAAAAAAAAAAAATATTAATTTGTACAATTCCTAGATTGTAGCAAATCCTGACAGAAATATTAATAGACAAAAATATTAATGTGCAATTAGTTTTTATTTTGGCTCACCCTAAAAGAAATTTCTAGATCCGCCCTTGCTTGTTGGAACAATAATCCATGGGAAGTACTGATTTGAGGATGAGGAATTAGTTTAGGGGAAATCGTGAGTGTTGCAACAAATAAGGTTTTTTTTACATAATTGAAATGAGACCTAGTTTCTAATTAATTATAAATATTATTTTTACTGTTTTTGGAAAATTACCAATTGAGAAAAAAAGAAGCATTTCTAGATTGAATTTTTGACTCTATTTTGCAATAGATAAATTACTAAAAAAAATCGAAATTAAATAATAAGTATAGCTAAAAAATGTAAATATATATAGAAGAATTACGGAGGACAGCAAAAAGTATTCCAGGTGTTTTTTTTTTTTTTTTTTTTTTTTTTTTGGGGGTGGGACAGGGGGAAAAAAAACTTCCCCCCATCCTACACTATAAATATCAATTAACCTTAATCTTTTTGTCAATTTCAAAATTATCAAGCGGTTTTTGGATATTTTACAAAAGCTGTTTTAAAATATTTTAAATGGGTTTGGGCTCAGGCCTAGGACCGGGCCTTGGAAGAGGGCCCGATCAAGGGACCACCCTCCTCCATAGGCCTGGTCCTGTTTGGGACCAGGCCCTACAAGGACGATCCTAGGACTAGTCCTTTGGGTGGGTTTTGGACCAGTTCCAAATGGCCAGGTTTACCAGCGATTCTTCTTCTTCTGATTCTTCTTTTTTAATACATCAAGATTCATTCCTGTAATTACTCACTCGTTGGCAAGGGTGGATGCTACTCTAGTTGGCCCACCCTCAAATTAAAAAAAAATAATTAATTTGTACAATTTTGGTTGTAGCAGATCCTAACAGAAATATAATGGACAAAAATATAATGTGCAATTAGTTTTATTTTGGCTCACCTAAAAGAAATTTCTAGATCTGCCCTTGCTCGTTGGAAATAATCCATTGGAAGTACTGATTTGAGGATGAGGAATTAGTTTAGGGGAAATCGTGAGTGTTGCAACAAATAAGGTTTTTTTAATAATTGAAATGAGACCAGTTTCTAATTAATTTAAATATTATTTTTATGTTTTGGAAAATTACCAATTGAGAAAAAAAGAAGCATTTCTAGATTGAATTTTGACTATTTTGCAATAGATAAATTACTAAAAAAAATCGAAATTAAATAATAATTATACTAAATAAATGTAAATATATATAGAAGAATTACGGAGGACAGCAAAAAGTATTCCAGGTGTTTTTTTTTTTTTTTTTTTTTTTTTTTGGGGGTGGGACAGGGTGGGAAAAAAAGTCCCCCCCCCCATCCTACACTATAAATATCAATTTAACCCTTAATCTTTTTGTCAATTTCAAAATTATCAAGCGGTTTTTGGATATTTTACAAAAGCTGTTTTAAAATTATTTAAATGGGTTTGGGCTCAGGCCTAGGACCGGGCCTTGGAAGAGGGCCCGATCAAGGGACCAGTCCCTCCTCCCATAGGCCTGGTCCTGTTTGGGACCAGGCCCTACAAGGACCGATCCTAGGACTAGTCCTTTGGGTCGGGTTTTTGGACCAGTTCCAAATGCCCAGGTTTACCAGCGATTTTCTTCTTCTTCTGATTCTTCTTTTTTAATATTACATCAAGATTCCATTCCTGTAATTACTCACTCGTTGGCAAGGGTGGATGCTTCTCTAGTTGGCCCACCCTCAAATTAAAAAAAAATATATTAATTTGTACAATTTTTGGATTGTAGCAGATCCTAACAGAAATATTAATGGACAAAAATATTAATGTGCAATTAGTTTTTATTTTGGCTCACCCTAAAAGAAATTTCTAGATCTGCCCTTGCTCGTTGGAACAATAATCCATGGGAAGTACTGATTTGAGGATGAGGAATTAGTTTAGGGGAAATCGTGAGTGTTGCAACAAATAAGGTTTTTTTTACATAATTGAAATGAGACCTAGTTTCTAATTAATTATAAATATTATTTTTACTGTTTTTGGAAAATTACCAATTGAGAAAAAAAGAAGCATTTCTAGATTGAATTTTTGACTCTATTTTGCAATAGATAAATTACTAAAAAAAATCGAAATTAAATAATAATTATACTAAATAAATGTAAATATATATAGAAGAATTACGGAGGACAGCAAAAAGTATTCCAGGTGTTTTTTTTTTTTTTTTTTTGGGTAATTGGTAATTTGTATAAAAATAAAAAAAAATGTCACCTACTCGAGGAAAAAGCCCCTACCACCACAACTCGCGCACAAAGACGCAGGAGGTTAAGACTCATAAAAGAAAACAAAAACTAGGGTGTACATTCATGATCAGCACAGCTCGACCCCAATTAGAAAACAAAAGGCAAGGCTGCCTATACAAATCTAAAGGAAAAACAACCCAAGAAATCAACTAAGCCAACTAGCAAGAGAAGGGCCAACACCAACACCAATACCAACACCAACACCATATCCAAAGAGCACACAACATAGCAGCACCACCCACAAGCAGCAGAAGCTCAAATATCTGAAGCAACTAACAAAAAATCAAACAGTAGCAAGAGAAACAAGAAGCTTCAGCACCATCAGTCAAACACTCCAAAGCACAACAAAAACACCTTATCAAAATCCTACTCCAACTTGCTGATAAAAGAAGAAAAACCCCAAGGCCAACCTCATAATCAATAACATCAAAACCAATAGAACAAGAACCAGCATCTGGCCTACACAATTCAGCATATTTGCAGCACAACAGACAACCAAGCCATGTGCCAAAAACAAGCCAGCAACAACATACAATTCCCATAAAAAAAAAAAAAAATCAACCAAAGGGCAAAGACACACATAAACCAGCAGCAAACCAAACCAAAAAATAATAAACAAAACAAACCAACACCTAATCCCCAACCAGCAGCACAACACTCATAGGCCAAAGCAAAGCCAAAAAACACCAGGCCTCCATTGCCCTAGCCAAACCCTCTAGCACCTCTATCTGTGGCCATCCCCAAACCAAGCCATAGAACCAGGCCAACAACACCAGCGGCAACAGACCAAAACAAACAACCAAAAATGCCAAAAAAACTACCAGCCAAGCAAATCAATGAATTTCTCCAAATCCATCCACAATGCAACACCTAGGGATGCTCCATTCCTCACAAACTCTACGGACTGAATATGTATCTTTAAATCTGAGGCTTGTTGGGATATTTATGGCTCGTTTTCCTTTTTGTTGTCATGTGAAATTGTATGTCTTTAGGAAAACTATTTAATAAAGAATACAATTATAAATAGGAATATAATTTAGGAGTCCTATTAGGAATTGGAATATGAATCCTATTAGGAGAAGAATATCCCATATCCTACCTATAAATATAAGGTTGAGAACCAATTCAAGGTTATGAGAGAATGAGAGAATGTGAGAACACAGGGTATTTGATGTAAGGGTTATTAAACACCATGGGGGGAGTGTCTTAGAAAATGGGATTGTTTCCACTTTACGTACTGGGTTAAGAGTGGTTAGAAACTAGGATGTTTCCGCTCTGTTTTATGTACCGAGTTTATGGTGTTGTGTATTCTTGTAGATCGTGTTCATGAAACTATTATGGATTTCTCTCATCCGTGGATGTAGGCGGGCTATGCCGAACCACGTAAATATCGTGTCTTTTTGTGTGATATGATTTTATTCCTATGTTATTTATCTCGAAAGTATGTTTTTCGTTACGTGATCTCCTAACAAGGCTAATAAGTCTAAGCCTAACAACATCAAAAATTTGAATAACAACCAACAAGAGACTCTTCCTAACACATTTGAACAACCTAAAATTTCTCTCCTAGCATAACCCATACATAGTAGCTGCCAAGAGAAGATGATTAATGACCGATCTGACACCTTTACCTCAGACCTTACTTGCACACCGGGAGATGGTACTATCCTATCCTCCCATCAGAACCCTAATTTTATCTTTGGCTTGTACCTTCCTCCAAATGGCTAAAGAGAAAGGGCAGGCCAAAAAAAGATGACTGTGAGACTCTAGACACACTTGGCAAAAAGCACAGTTCATGTTTTAAAGGGCCAACCAACTACTCAAAAGGTCTTGGGTTAGTAACTTACCCTTGACCGCTAACCACATTATGAACGAATGCCTCGGAATACTTTTACCAAACTAAATAAGATGGTACCAGGGAATTTTGTTAAAAACCGGTGACAAGTCAAACTAAGCCTGCTTAATAGAGAAATTAACCATTTTCCCTTCTTTAGTCTTCCAAACCAAAGTATCTCTTCCAAAAGAAGAGGGACATCGAGGGGATTGACTAACAACCTAAGGAAAATGAGAGCAGATAACATCTGGCCAAACCCACTACTTGTTCATAATGATCTCACTAACCTTAGCACATTGACCTAATCTCGAATAATACATAATTCTGGTAGGAATTAACTTATCAAGCGGGCCTGTACGGTGCTGAGAATCATGCCAAAGAGAAACTGATGAACCAAGAATCATGCCAAAGAGAAATGGATGAACCGTTCCTCAGCGAGAAACCAATGTGATCACGAATTTTGATATCTCGTTTTAAGAAGTTTCCTCCAACTCCAATTAGCTTCCCCAGGAGTTTTCTTACACCAGTTCTTGCCTCGAAGCCTTATGGTATGGATCCAAATAACCCATAACAAGTTCTTGTTTGATACAATATGTTAGAGTGGGTGCCTTAGAGCCATTCAATTATTGTAGAATTGATTCTTTATAATAATGTTCATTGATCAATAAAAAGGCATTTTATTCTATATCACGTAAATCATTATTGTATGTATTGATATATGTCCTTAGAATGGTAGAACCGTGACGAGGGTATCAAGTGTTTCAAATCTTGATAGTGAGAACCCTATGAGCACATATGGTGGCCATTCTAGAAACGTCCATAGCCCTAGTATTATTCTAAAGTAAGGGCATAGATAATATGGTAAGGCTATCATAGTGTTGAACGACCCTGTCGAAAGGCAGTGATTGATCTCACTTGTCAAGGTTGTTTGGTGACAATCTGGTGCAACACATGGGTGCTTGCTGTAGGCAAGTTCACTGGACTGACCCACCAGAGGATTCCATATGGATGATAAGCCCAGTGTCTATGGAACAAATCCTCCAACAAATGCTGGTGCATGTGATCTTTAGACTTGAGATCACCGGAGCGTCTTGTGCACCGATTGGTGTAGTTTGACACTAGCCCAACGCAGTTCTATTTAGAGCTGTCAATACGGTAAGGATTGGCTACATCAAGGAGTGTATCAAGACTATGGTGGATCGACAAAGGATTCATCACTCTCGGGTACGGGGGATGTTATCTCACGGTGCAATTCAGTAAATGGCAATGACACTAAAACTGTGGCCACAGTGGGATTGAGTTGTTGCTTTAACCAGTTTATTATTCCGGTCATTGGTCTAGTAACTGAATATGTACATATCGAGAGTAACCGAGGTTGACACTATTTTTATGCCTTGGTCTCGTTGAGATAACAGATGATGAAAGGATTGGATTGTACGGTAACCATATTGTTGACAGGTAGTTGCTTCACTAAATCCGATTCTATTGGGTGGCCATGATACCTTGCTGTGGGCCAATCTTGGTCTGTGTGTAGTGAGACGATTAATTGGTGTTAATCGCGATACTACACACTACCAGTAAGATAAGGAGCCTACGGGTCACACACATAGAAGATAATTTAAGAACCAGTTTATAAGAATGACGTTTTTGTCTTTTTAGGTAAAGGGGTATTTTGGTAATCTCACAGTGCAATTAAATTTGCTGAGGTCGTAGCCTTTATTTAATTTGATATTAAAATTAAATGAGTGAGATTATTTTTAAATGAATTATTGTTATTGTTAAATGTTAATATATTATATATATATTAATTGAATTGAATTGAAATAATAATAATAATAATTAAAATATCTAAATGGGGCTATTTGGACATAGGGGTTGTTTGGGTTGGTGCCCAAGCCTATTCCATGAGGGAATAGGGCATTCTGTGCACTATATAAGTGCAGGATTTTTTGTTAAATGATATATATTCATTCATTCAATCATTTAGATAAAAATTCCAATCCCCTTTTCTCTCTTCCCACACCAGATTGCTTTTGTTGTTGAATCAAAATATTATTGATTTTGTTCTTGGTTCTTAAGGCTAAAGAGGATCTAGCAAATCCATTTTTAGTTCCTTGGGGTTATCTTCGTGTGGACTACCGCTGGTTTGATCCTACTCTTGGATCGGTAGCGAAACCCGTTCAGAGACAAGTTGGAGGAGCCTCCAAACGTGCGTATGATTTCTTAACTGTAAACTGATTTTTCTGCAGATTTTAATATAATGTATAAACTGTAAATTTGTGCCTTGATCTTGGTTCTAAGGAACAATCTATTTTGTAAATAATTTTTGTTTTCCACTGCCATGACTTGATCGTTTCCTACCAGTGGTATTAGAGCCTAGGGTACCAGATTTTAAAGTTTTATGTATGGTTGATTACATGTATTTGATTGATAACATGTTGCCTTTTTTAATCTGCACAAAATCTGCCTTAAAAGCATGTTTTAAGAAATCAATTTAATTGATTAATTTAATTTGTTGATGATCTGCAAGTTTGCTATATTGGGTTATGGATTTTTGTTGAAATCAGAAGTTTAGAGTGATTAAAGAATCTGTTTGACGTATTTTTGGTGGCTGGTTAAACTGATATGATGCTACAGATCAGTGTACGCTTGCCGCGACGATATAACTCATCGCAGCGACGTGCGTTGTTTGGCATACTCTCTGATTGCAAAAATCAGCACTCGTCATGGTGATATAACCCATCGTTGTGGCGATCGTCCTTAGCGTGATTGCTGATGGAATATTAGTGCTCGCTGCGACGATATAACCTATAGCCGCGACGATCACATGTGGTGCATGTATGCGATGCAAATCAGCGCATGCTGCAGCGATCTAATCCATCGCCGCAATGAGCGCACTCGGCCTGAGTGAAAAGTTTCAAAACTTTTGGACCAAATTATAGATCTGTAAATTATCAAGGGGTAATTAACAATTAACCCATCCAATTCAAAAATTGATTGTTTTTGAAATGTATGCCATGTACTTGTTTGTATATTGCATGGTGCCTGGTACATGAGCCTTAGACCTATGGTGAATGTTTTAAAATTTTGATGGGTATGTATGGTTGTAATTTATTAAATAGGGCCTGGGTGTCCTGCCTTTCTCCCCTTATCGATGTACATTCTCTTCTCATCTCATTCCCTTCGAATGCAAATCGAGGTTTATAAATTTATTGATGTAAAGAATTTGTATAATTATTCTC